>NC_053018.2:24297560-24597560 GCF_016746245.2 Drosophila santomea
AATAATAGATCAAAAGGCTGACCGCAAGGTACACAAGCAGGCTGATAAATCACCCTAACCACCTGGCAAGTCTGAGAAGAACACACCCACTCGACTTCACCACTAGTTGAACAAGGAAGTCAACCACCCACTCACCGCTGCATAGTGGCGCATTAGATACTTTTGGGTTACAAAAATCTTAACTCTTGAACCAGTTGAGATATTTTCATAATTTTTTTTTAAATGAAAGGTAATTTTAATACATTTCGATAAAGTTGTCATACAATATGGTGTAATAAATAGTAGATTTTATACTCGAATATTTATGTTTTCAGAGGCAGTTTTCTCAATTGTATCCAATTTCGACAAATACTTTTCATTTGTTTTCTCTGAAAATGCTAATATTGTAAATATTTAATGATTTACAAACAAAAAATAAATTGGGTGGGGTGGGGGTTGCTGTCGAACGATAATCGGCGCTAACCAGCCTGCAAGGTCGAACAATTTGGCAATTTGGGACAAGACTTGGCGCTTTGTGAAGGACGTTTCAATAGCCAACTCTGGCGGAACGAAGAAGAATTCGTCGGAGGTTGCCTTCCAGCGAATACCGAGGGTTTTGGCAGTGCTTTCTGCATCGATCTCGAGAAAATCAGTATTTAATAGATGGTCGCTCTGAATGGCCGCTAAAACTTCCTTTTGGTTGGAGGTCCATTTCCTCAATGGAAATCCGGCGAAATTCGGAGCGTCTCGGAGCTCTTGCACCATGAGCTGAGCTTCTTCCGTGGAGTCCGCTCACGCTAGAACATCATCCACATACATGAAATTTCGAATGATATTGCTAGCTTTTGGATGGCTGAGTTCTAGGTCAGCTGCTAGCTGCTGCAGTACTCGGATGGCCAGGAAAGGCGCGCAATTGACTCCAAAGGTTACTGTTTTCAATTCAAAATCTCTGATTTCCCCTCTAGTATTTCGGAAAAATATTCGTTGGAATGGAATGTGCTTCGGATCTACCCAGATCTGCCGATAAATTTTTTCGATATCGGCGCTAAACACGTATCGGAAATAGCGCCACTTCAGAATTTGAATGGTCAAGTCGGACTGTAAGACAGGGCCAGCATGAAGGATATCATTTAAACTGGTACCATTGGATGAAGGGCTGGAGGCATTGAATACTACACGGAGACGGCGTGATGTGGCATATAATAGGCGTTGCCATCATGGGTAGGAAGAACTTGTCGCATGTGCTTTAAGTAGAGATATTCTTGGAAAGACCTGGAATGCCCTAGCCCGGAACCGATATGTTCTGGGTCGCGAAAAGGCAGAGTAACGACATATTTGCCGCACTCGTCTCTCGTGGTCGTTTGAAGGAAATTCTTCTCGCACATGGAATCGGATTCTTTTACCAACTTTATTGGTATATTCTCCACTTCCCAACATTTTTTGAGTAGTTTGTCCAGTGAATTATCGTACGCGTGGGAGATCTGCGTCGAAAAGGAGGAAATTCTGCTTTGTGCTGAGGCTGACACTGGACACTAGTACCCAGCCGAAAATGGTCTCTTGCCCCAAGAGAGAACCCCAGATGGTGGTTTTTGCTCCACTCAGAAGCACCGAAGGCAGAATGTCGCCTTCGATAAGGACATCTATTTGTGAGCTCTCATAGAATTTTGGATCCGCCAGTTGAAAATCGGGAAGATCCCGAAAGAAATTTTGGGAAATTGGGTAGAACGGCAGATTTCCGGCTAGTTGAGGGAGGACATAGGCCGTCGTCTCCAACTGCAACGCGGGCCTAGTCGGGGATCGGATGGTGAAACTGCAGAGCTTCTTGGACTGCGCTGCTACTGTTTGGTTTAAGCCTAAGACTTGGGGTTGAACCACCTGGAATGGCAATCTAATTAGATTGAACAGTCGCTCGGTTATGAATGTTGCCTCTGATCCGGAGTCGATCAGGGCGCGTGCCTTAAAGTTAGTGCCCAAATGGGAAATATTGATCAAGGCAGTTCCAAGAAGGATAGCTCTTGAGCCCGTTGCGAAATATAGTTTTGAACACCGGCTTGCTCACTAGGAACGAAATTGGCTTGATTAGCAGAAATTGGCCTTGCAAGATTTGAAGGACTTGAATTGCTGGAAAAGGGGTTGTTTCGGTGCAACAACGTGTGATGCCGGCCACGGCAATTAAAACAATTGTGCGTGGCTTTGCACTCACGATGTAGGCTGACCGGTCGTCAACCGACATTTGGAGAAAACGCGGACATACACGGACAGGATGGTTTTCCTTGTTGCACAAGTGGCAACTTTTGGATTTTGGATCCACTTTCGTCTCATAGGAATTTATTCTTCTAGGGCCCACTTGAATTCATCGCTTTGGAGTGCGACTGACTTGGTACGGGCGGTTTCACATCATCGATGGCCTCTAGGATACGATGCCGTTCTGTGAGGAAGGTGTCCAGCTCTACCCATGTCGGGATGTCGGCTTTCTTATGGAGCGACTGCTCCCGTTAGGAGAGAGTTATCTTCGGGAGCTTGGATGAACACAGATATACCACCAGACAGTCCCAGTTCTCAATGTTGATGCCTGACATTTCTAAGGCAGTCAAGCAACCTTGAACAGTACTTTACAGTACCTTCAAGGCCGCCCCAGATTCCTGTGGTATCGACTGCACATTAAAAAGGATTTTCAATTGACTGTTTACCAACAATCGTTTATTTTTGAAACGCTCTGTTAAGTTCTCCCACGCAGAGCGAAAACCCTCGCTGGTAAGGGGCGAAATCGAAACGATGGCATGCGCGTCGCCACTTGTTTTGGCATTTAAATGGAATAACTTTTCAACCGGAGTCAGCCGTGGATTATTGATATAAATGGCTGTGGAAAGATCCCGGAAAGTCGGCCAGCGAAGATAGTCGCCTACGAAAACTTGTGTATCGCATGAAGGCAACCTACAGCCAGAGGAAATGTAAGCCTGGGGCGCAGCGTTCGCGTCTGGGATGGACTGAGACGTGCCCTGCTCGATTTTATCAACGAGCTGGGTAACACACCAGTCATAGACTGAATAGCAATAACTGTATTTAGCCCTGAGAATAGGCATGTTGCCTGCTGCCGCTTCGCCTGCTGACACAAGGCACTCTGAGCAGAGGTCGAATTCCTTTTCAACCTTGTCCCATAGGGTTCGGACTTGGTCGCGACGGATGCTAAGCATCGTGACGGTTGGAGCTGCGGATTCCGGTGTGTTGATCTGAGCCTCAAATTCGCTTAAGCGGTCAGAAACCGAAATGAATTTGGCTAGCGCTAGATCGGAAGCAGCCATATTTTTAGCTGTGCGCTGTACTGTGGCTTTGGATGGAGTAGCACAGTCGTCGGAACTCTGCGCAGGCGTTTTCACCGAAATGCTTGGAATTCTTGGTTTCTTCGGCCCTTGTGGTGAAAAAATAGACCTGGTTTTGCCAGCGGACAATTTCTTCTTATCGTCCCCGATGGGCATAATCGAAGAAATGCGAAATGGAAAGGAAGTGATTTTGGAGCACGGTTACACTTTTGCAAATGTGGAAAGATTCGTTAGACTGCACTCAATAAGTTTAAGATTGCTGCCGTGAACGGTAGAAAGCAGCTGGAAAAGACCGTATAAGATGTAACGGGTGAGAAAGTGGTGTACAATTTACGAAGTGGGAACGCCGTAGTTTGGACTAATTGGACAGCTGACTTGGAGTGAACAGCGAATTGTATAAATGACCAGTGATTTATGGTAATCAGGTCCACCTGACTTACGGTTGGAGCACTTGGAATGTGGAACACGGTCGAAAAAATGTTTATTAGAACGTAGAAAATTTTTTTTTTTTTTTACAACTGGAAACGGAGAAATTTGTAATGGTGGAATGGGAATCTTTTCTCCGCGTTGTAAGTACTTCTAAAAACAAACACAAATTAATATCCAAGCAATACAGGAAAAAATATTTGTCGGGTGAACGACTTATATTTTGGCGGTCGACTATTTATTTTTTTTTAAATTTTTTGTTTACAAAGAAATTTTTTTTGGATGAAAAAATTATTGTAAGTCTTATAGTTTTTATGAAAAATTAAATATAATTAAATAAATCTTGAAAAATTTATGTTAAAAAAAAAACCGCTTATAATTAATTGCTCGGAAATTGATTTGGAAATTTATGGAAAAAATTGATGGAAAAGAAAACGCCTTTTCAGCGTCGACACTTGGAAAAATTTTTATTTGGTGTTTGGACTTGCCGACGGGAAACAATTTACACTTTGGTATATGTTTATAAGGAATGCAGATAATATGCGCAGTGTATGTTGGTAATATATGTGGGTGTAATGTATGTAATGTATGTGATATATGTATGTGGGTGTAATATATGTAATGTATGGTGATGTAATATGGAATATATGTTGATTTAATATATGTTGATGTAATGTATTGTGATGTAATATGGAATATATGTTGATTTCGTAAGGCAAACTTTCGGAGGCTAAATCTTTTTGTATCTGGCTTTAATTGGTCCGATCTATATTCTTGCAGCATAATGGCCGATGCCATAGATATTTTTTATACTGCAATTAAATCATTTTTCAACTCTTGTGTTCCGATGTACTATCCGTCTACCTCTAACAAACCTCCTTGGTTTAATAAAGAGTTGACACACCTAAGAAATGTTAAGTGCAGAAATGTAAGTGCTCGGTTAAATTTTACCGTGCTTAACGATCAGTGTTATAGGAATTATTTAAATCGTTGTAGGTTCTAGTTCGCACAGTTCCCAAACAGTTTTATAGTTTCGTTAACACTAAGCGCAAAACAACAAGTTACCCTTCCTCGCTATTTTTTGAAAATACTTCGGTAACATCGGATCAGGCAATAGCCGATCTATTTGGCAAGTTTTTTCAAACCACATATTCTACGTTACCTCATTCTGAACGGCCTTACTCTTACGCGGTATCAAAGTCAAATTTAATATTCTGTCCCACTTTAAACGAAAGCTCACTGCTTCATGATCTTCAGCGAGTTAAGCCTGTCTATTCGCCAGGTCCCGACGGAATTCCTGGCTGTGTGCTTAGATTCTGTGCGGAAGCCTTGTGCAAGCCTCTACTAAAACTGTTTAACTTATCTCTGGAATCTACACAGTTCCCCCAAATATGGAAGGAGTCCTTTGTGATCCCTCTCCATAAAGAAGGCAGAATGCAACCAAGTACAGAGGATTCTCCAAATTGTCTGCTATCCCTAAGCTTTTTGAAAACGTTATCACTCCTCATTTGCAGCACCTTTGTAGGTCAATTATATCACCATGTCAGCATGGGTTCATGAAACGCAGATCAGCAACTACTAACCTTCTGGAGCTAACCTCCTTCGTAGTACAGGGCTTCAAAAATAATCTTCAAACAGATGTCATTTATACAGATTTTAGTAAAGCATTCGACTCTGTTAATCATTCAATTTTAATAAAAAAACTTGATTTATTAGGTTTCCCTGTTGATCTCCTAAATTGGATTCTAAGTTATCTGAATGGCTGGACGCAACGGGTCCTTTTTAAAAATTCTCTTTCTTGTATTCTCCGAGTCACATCCGGCGTCCCACAAGGGAGCCACCTAGGTCCGCTCCTTTTTACCTTATTTATTAACGACCTTCCCTTAATAATAATCATTCGCGTGTACTAATGTACGCTGATGATGTAAAATTATGCTTGCAATATAAGGACATTTCTCGCCATTTGGACTTACAAACCGATCTAGATTGCTTTCAAACCTGGTGCCGTGATAACGTTTTAAACTTAAATGGCTCTAAGTGTAAAGTTATGACTTTTTATCGTGCCAACTCAATGCACGCAACTTACACTTTAAGTGGGTGCTCTTTGGACAGAATAACACATGTTGATGATCTTGGTGTTCTTCTGGACCCTAAACTTAAATTTTCAGACCATATTTCGTCTATTGTCAATAAGGCCAGAGGTGTGTTTGGTTTTATAAAACGGTGGTCAAAGGAATTTGATGATCCTTACATGACCAAAACCTTATTTATTTCTCTAGTCCGTCCGATCCTCGAGTATGGATCACCTGTTTGGAGTCCATTATATGAAGTTTACTCGGACCAAAAGAACTTTTTACTTTTTGCCTTACGGTGCCTTAATTGGGATGCAAACCTTAGATTACCTGCTTATTCAAGTAGATTAATGTTAATTAACTTACCCTCCTTAGCTAACCGTAGAACGATTCTTGGAACAGTCTTTATTTTTAACCTTATTCGTGGTGGAGTGGATAGTCCCGACTTGGTTAGTCGGCTAAACTTCACTGTTCCGAGCAGATTTACTAGAAATTACGTACCTCTAATTTTAAATCATTGTAGGTCTAATTATGAGTTGCATGATCCCTACAGAGTATTATGTTCTGACTATAATAGATTGTATCCTATTATCTCTAGTTCTGACTCTCTGCCGTTTTTAAAGCGATCAATACTAACATACTTAACGAATTCTTAGATCTTACTTCTATATACATATATTTCCTCGTCCTTTACTGTCTTCTATATCGCGTCTATCTTCCCGCGATTCGAGCCGCGCGATACACGGCAGCGCCCCTCGGTCGGTTGGGCTGGAGGTGTGGCCGTGGGACTCGCGCGAAAAAAAAAAAGTACATATGTTGATGTAATGTATGTTGATGTAATATATGTTGATGTAATGTATGTTGATGTAATATATGTAATATATGGAACTGGCGTGTAGATGTTTTATTTATATTTTATTTGGAATGGCCAGAGGATATGTGTTGTTTTTTGTTTTTGTATTCTTCGATAGCAAATTGTATTAAGTGGACTGCGGAGTTAAAACAAAAATGTGTTTCGAAAAGAATTTGGCTTGCGTTGGACACAGTGAAACGAGAACAGAATTTTTGCCACTTTTGCCAGATCTTTGGGCTTCGAATTTTCACTGAACTTGGCACAAATTATTTTCCCTCTTTTAGAGTTGGAATTTTGCACTTTTTTAAACTTTAATTCTTTTTTGCAATATGAAATTTCGGGATGAATATTTAAATATATTCGGAGATTTGGACTTCTGACTTTCACGAATGAGGGTGAAAAGGAACGGTGGGTAATATGGCGGCGCCCGTAGGAATGAATAAGTACTTTTCTTTAATTGCCTTTTGTCGGAGAAATCCGTTAGATTTGACAATAAATCTTACAGCAAATTGAACGAAATTGGATTTTCGAACCTTTTGCTGCAGACCGGCAATTAAAAGGAATGGAAATTTCGTACTTATCTTGTAATTGGTTTGATGGACAAAATTGAAAATCCAGGTGATCCGGCTCGAATGGATCAAAATGTTGGGTGGGGTGGGGGTTGCTGTCCTGGAATTTTCCAAATATGCTGAAATAGAAACACTCGAAAAAAAGCGAACACTAGACTTTTCGTAATTGCGCGGGCGCGACCGGGCGTATGTTTATTCGGCGAAAATCAGTTTTACACTAAAGCTTGTTATTATTATTAGCTAGGCTCTCCGGAGCGCATCGGAGACTCCAATTTAAGCTGCCACGGGGAGAGTAGAGTTCAAGACTCTGTGGTGAAGAGCGAGAGAGAGTGAGAGGGTGCGGAGAGCGGCTGACAGTCCAAACCCCGTAACTTGGACAATTTAATTTATTTTAATTTTTTATTTTGTCTATTTATACCCGTTACTCGTAGAGTAAAAGGGTATACTAGATTCGTTGAAAAGTATGTAACAGGCAGAAGGAAGCGTTTCCGACCATATAAAGTATATATATTCTTGATCAGGGTCGATAGCCGAGTCGATCTGGCCATGTCCGTCTGTCCGTCTGTCTGTCCGTATAAACGTCGAGATCTCAGGAACTACAAAAGCTAGAAAGTTGAGATTAAGCATACAGACCCCAAGACATAGAAGCAGCGCAATTTTGTCGATTCATGTTCCCACTCAACGCCCACAAACCGCCTAAAACTGCCACGCCCACACTTTTGAAAAATGTTTTAATATTTTTTCATTTTTGTTTTGGTCTTCTAAATTTCTATCGATTTGGTAAAAAACTTTTTGACACGCCCACTCTAACGCCCACAAACCGCCCAAAGCTGCCACGCCCACACTTTTGAAAAATGTTTTGATATTTTTTCATTTTTGTATTAGTCTTGTAAATTTCTATCGATTTGCAAAAAAATTTTTTGCCACGCCCACCCTAACGCCCACAAATTGCCAAAAACTGCCAGTGTTTAAGACTCTCCTTCGCACTTCCACCAGCTGAGTAACGGGTATCAGATAGTCGGGGAACTCGACTATAGCGTTCTCTCTTGTTTTTAATTTGACTTATTATTGAAATTATGCATAGGATTTAGATGTGAGCCAAAATACGTATACTTAGAGATATAAAGCAAAAGTTGTAATAAAGACATATATAATAATGTTACAATAACAAATCGATTGTTTTGTGTGTAAGTGGCAATTTTCGCTGTCCCGTTACTAAAGGATCTGAGGTTATAAATGTCAACTATTAAGCCCATTTTTGACCGAAACTATTTTTGAATTCTACTTTTTTTTTTCCATCATTTGGGCTCTTCCGTCGAGGGATCTAATTTGCCAAACTTTTAAATCAAGCCTATATGCGATGTGTAAAAAATATTCAAAAAAATCGTATGTACGCATGAAGAGGCACACAGAAAATCACAGATTAAGAATATTTAGACAAAAACAAACACGAAAACAGTGCGGTAGCATTCTTTTGTGTAAGATAACTCAGCCATCTGCAAAGTTCTGCAGCTGAAGTTTTTTAAAACATTATCTATAAACATTGACCAATATTTTAAAATTCATTTCATTTTAAAACTCTAAGTGAAAAATGAGTTCACTTAACATTTAATGCTTAAAAAGAGACAGGTTTCACAAAAATTAAATAAACTAAAAACAACACGTCAGAAACTCTAAAACTGCAAAAAGGTACAGTAAATACCCTTATATGTAATATTAAATGATTTGAAAAACACTTTTTTTTAACGCGTATTAATATCTAATCTGCGACCGTCACTTGCATGTTGCGCACACTGCCAAGCCAAATTAATTTTCTGCTCTATGTTTCGCACTCATTCTTTAGAATAAAGCAAAACCAATCATACATTTTAGTATCTTGATCAATTCCGAGTTAGGGCTGACACAATTCTAGCCAATGTTTTTATTTTTTTATTTTTGGCCAATGGGCCAGACCACAATGCATTGTAAGAGCAATGGAATTGTAAGAATATCTTGCATTTACAGAACAATTGACTCTATTTATTTGAATCGATTCGAAGTTCCACCCATTCACAGAACCGCTTCTATCTTCGACTACGGACTCTGCAAATACGCCTCTATATCCTTTAACTAAGTTAGTTAAAAGTCTCTAAATAATTAAAAAAAAGTCACCTGCGCTGTTACTCCCATAGCATTAATATCTAAGTCCAGGATTGCACTTCACCTAAGAAAGTGTAAACTATGTAAAGCTTTGTCAAATTCAGTGTGATAGATAACAATCTTTTTAAAAAGGCTTAGAAAGTTCGAAAGCCTTAAAGAGAATTGTACGCACTGCGCATTTTAATGACAAATGACATTTTAAACCTTTATATAATATAAGCCTTTATATTAGCTACTTTTAAGAAAAAGTCGACGGTTATCAATGCATTGATATGCATTGCAATGTAGCGATTTCGAATGAACAAATTTTATTTTAGTTGGCTAGGCCGAGAATTGGAATCGATACACATATGCGTAAATTTCGTAAGCGAATGAATTAATAGACTTTATAGACACCAAAGTGAGGTGGTCGAGGAGAAATAAAACACCACTTGATGGTTCCCCCAGGCAAACATCTAATACTCAATTCAATCAACTCTTTCCCAGTGCCAAAAGGAGACCGTGCAAGAAAGCAACAGTACAGAGATTCCTAATCAGCTCCAAATTGTCGATCCCAAAACTGGGATCTAATTATGCTAGGAGGAGCCCGACTACTAAGAAGTATTGCATTAATGAGCTTGGGTTATAATGGATGATCCTTCAATACAACGATTGCATTGAAATCCATCGAAGAATTCCAACTTGATCAATGAAGGGAAAAATCGAGGCAAGGAAAATAGATGAATGTACTATTCATTTGGTGTACGGAGATTTTATACGTAAAGCACTTTAACGAAGTTGTAGTATTGCCATCACAGTTTTAGACGATACTAAAACCGCGCCAGACTGCAAGGACTGCAAAAATGAATCTTTTCGGGGCAATCCGTCGTAGATGCTGTAGCTATGTTTGTCAGGATGGTTATCTGTGACCGTAGTAGATATATAATAAAAATGTACCCAAATAAATATCTGGCGTTTACGAGGAGGCCGCAATCACTCGGATGAATTCCGATAGCTAAGGTTGACTGGAAATGCATTTGCGAGGCGTCAAAGCAAATCTCCCCCCAAATTGAGTATTTTGGAATTACGAAAATGTCATAAAATTTCTCATTTTATTTTCATTTTTTTTCTCATTTTCATTTTCTTTTTATTCATGGCAACAGCGACCACAACAATCCGGCGGACCAGCGACTCGAAATTCGGTTTCAGCGGAAAGATTAACGCAAAGAAAACAATCTGTAGCAGTTTGGCTTGGCCATGTACGCGCCCAAATATAATTCCTTATAGATATTTGCAATCTTGCGTTACCATCGGGAATTACTTTTAATGTTCAGTGCATTTAACCTTTCTAAATATTGCAGTCAAATGTTTGTTGCTCAGCCAACACAGTCACCAACATCAGTGATTTTATCAAGTCTTACACCTTAAATAAATCTCTATGATTTGCACAAGGTATTGCTTATGTGTAAATATTCAAATTAAATATTTATTTATATTTATATCATATGAAATTTAAAATTAATATTTGTTTAAATATTTGGCTGTGTGATAAAATGGTGATCACTAAGTGCGCTGGCCAAGCAAGTGATGCCCTATGTGCCCAATTCCAAAATGCTGTTGTGATGCTTGCCCTAGGGGTTGCGAACGAGGTGAAATTATTTAAATGACATAATAGGACGGTTCAGCAGTTGTGGCGTGGCATTATATAGATTTCGTCGAGCTGATGATCTTCTTTCCGGGCTAAATCCGCAGTAAAACAGTCTCAAGCTATTAAAGGAATCACCAAAAATCACGAGAGGAACGCAACACAGACTCCGGCAAGTGATCAACTGGACCTCACAGCTGATCAATTGACTATCGCAAAAAATCCTTAAATGGTACTAGGATCGGTAAACAACAAAAAAATATTAAGAGCAATTTAATCTATTAGTTTTGTACGGAGCCCAATTTGGGATTGCTAGAGATTTCGCTGCGTCTGCACTCAACTAGTTATTCCACCTGTCCCGATCAATTTATCACCACAAAAAAAAAAAATGGATTCCAAACTACCGGCACAATTTGTACCTCATCCACTAAAGATACAAACATTCGTTTTTTGGCTTTCTCCTGATCAAACATCATCAGATAAAGCCGATAAAATAAAAGTTCCATAAATTAAATTTTCTTATGCTAGGGACATTTCATCTTTAAAAATAACTGTCACTTATTAGTTATTTTCGACCATCTATTCTGAAGATAATATCGAAAATAGGGAAAACGGGCACGTGGGATTTAAATGTGCTCACGTGGCCAGACCAATGACAATCCATCTATTCAAATCCTTCCTCTTCAGTCGGAAGATGAGTATGTCGTTTAAGAGTATGTAACAGGCAGAAGGAAGCGTTTCCAACCATATAAAGTATATAAATTCTTGATCAGGATCAATAGCCGAGTCGATATGGCCATGTTCGTCTGTCCGTCCGTCTGTCCGTCTGTATGAACGTCAAAATCTCAGGAACTACAAAAGCTCAGACTAAGCATACAGACTAGAGACATAGACGCAGCGCAAGTTTGTCGAATCACTCTAACGCCCACAAACCGCCCAAAACTGCCACGCCCACACTTTTGAAAAATGTTTTGATATTTTTTCATTTTTGTATTAGTCTTGTAAATTTCTATCGATTTGCCAAAAAACTTTTTGCCACGCCCACTCTAACGCCCACAAACCCAAAAACTGTCAGTGTTGAAGACTCTTCCACTAGCTGAGTAACGGGTATCAGATAGTCGGGGAACTCGACTATAGCGTTCTCTCTTGTTTTAAACTATATTTATTCTTGCGACAAAATAACAGATACCACAAATATGTATTATACCGCAATTAAATCATTGTTTTAACTCTATCTCCAACAAACCTCCTTAATAATGAGTTGACACACCTTAGAAACGTAAAATCCAGACTTTATAGAATATGTAAAGATACCGGTTCTCAGTCTATCTTTTCTAAATATTTAAGTGCTTGATTATATTCCAATGCACAGAAATATATCTTTTTAAACTGTTGTAAGTTCAAGTGGCACGGGATCCAAAACATTCCTTAACACTAAAATCAAAAAATTGTTTACCCTTCGTCGCTATTTCTCGCAAATACTACAGTAAAATTGGATAAGGCAATAGCCGATCTATTTGCATAGGTTTCTTTTTTTTGTATCGCGCGGGTCCCAAAAGAATCTTCGTGAAAGTAGTATTCAAGAAAAAATCCCGTGTGGTCAGTAACAAACCTCCTTAATAATGAGTTGACACACCTTAGAAACGTAAAATCCAGACTTTATAGAATATGTAAAGATACCGGTTCTCAGTCTATCTTTTCTAAATATTTAAGTGCTTGATTATATTCCAATGCACAGAAATATATCTTTTTAAACTGTTGTAAGTTCAAGTGGCACGGGATCCAAAACATTCCTTAACACTAAAATCAAAAAATTGTTTAACCTTCGTCGCTATTTCTCGCAAATACTACAGTAAAATTGGATAAGGCAATAGCCGATCTATTTGCATAGGTTTCTTTTTTTTGTATCGCGCGGGTCCCAAAAGAATCTTCGTGAAAGTAGTATTCAAGAAAAAATCCCGTGTGGTCAGTAACATCTGCAAAACAATTTAATATCCCGTGCGGTCGGAAACAAAATTAATTAAAATTTTTAATTCCGTAACTTAAAACAAAAAATTAAAATAAACACCGTGTATCCAGAAACTTATACCAATACACCATGGCAGTTCCGCAACTTTCGTAAACCCACCTAAATCAATTATTAAATCAAATGAAAGAACTAAACTACTACGATGGCACACCTGGCAAGCTGTTTGTGTTTGTTAACCAGGTCAAGCAGTTACTCAACTTATACCCTACCCAAGATGCCTGACAAGCACACCTTGTCTACGGAGCAATAAAACGGTTACTAGTGGATGCAGCATTGGAGGTCGTGACCCAAGAAAGAGTAAACACATGGCTGGATACAAAGACGGTCCTGGCGATGGCATTCAAGGATCACAGGCCCAACATAAAACTTATAAGACAACTGGAGGATACATCATAACGCGGGAAGCATCTGTAAGTTCATCGAGAAGCTCGAATCACAATATTGGATTATGTTTGACAAGTTAGAATTAGAAAGCGACCCTGTAGATAAATCAAATTACACTGAAATGTTAAAAAGAACTGTTAAATGTGTAATAGATTGAAAACTGCCTTATAGAATTTATATGTCATTGGCACGCAAAGATATTGATACCATTTATAAATGAAAACAAGAGAGAACGCTATAGTCGAGTTCCCCGACTATCTGATACCCGTTACTCAGCTAGTGGATGTGCGAAGAAGAAATTTCAACACTGACAGTTTTTGGATGTTTGTGGGCGTTAGAGTGGGCGTGACAAAAAGTTTTTTGGCAAATTGATAGAAACTTACAAGACTAATACAAAAACAAGAGAGAACGCTATAGTCGAGTTCCCCGACTATCTGATACCCGTTACTCAGCTATTGGAAGTGCGAAGGAGAGTCTTCAACACTGACAGTTTTTGGCGGTTTGTGGGCGTAATAGTAGGCGTGGCAACAAGTTTTTTTGCAAATCGATAGAAATTTAGAAGACTAATACAAAAATGAAAAAATATCAAAACATTTTTCAAAAGTGTGGGCGTGGAAGTTTTGGGCGGTTTGTGGGCGTTAGAGTGGGCGTGGCAACATGAATCGACAAACTTGCGCTGCTTCTATGTCTCTGGAGTCTGTATGCTTAATCTCAACTTTCTAGCTTTTGTAGTTCCTGAGATCTCAGCGTTCATACGGACGGACAGACGAACGGACAGACGGACGGACAGACGGACGGACAGACGGACATGGCCAGATCGACACGGCTATTGATCCTGATCAAGAATATATATACTTTATATGGTCGGAAACGCTTCCTTCTGCCTGTTACATACTTTTCAACGAATCTAGTATACCCTTTTACTCTACGAGTAACGGGTATAACAAGCTTCAATAGAGCTAGGCCTCTATGACGCCAGTCCAGACAATCAGCGTTCTAATAGATCAGAAGAAAACAGACGCAGGAACAGGGGAAATCATAGATAATCAAAGATATTACTATAATAGAAATTACAATCACAGCAATTATTATCCTCGAACGAATCAGAATAACAATACGCAACCTCAAAATTCGAATCAACCTACAATAAATCAAAATCAGTATTCCACTAGTCCCATACCGGTTAATCAAAGAGGAAATTATTACACGTTTAGAAGGGAGTTAACACAAGGCCAACAAAACAATCCTCTTAACCATTCCCTTAATTCCCAACCTTCAACTTCAAATAATACTAACGGTCAGATGCCGGTAAAAAGACAACGAGAGAGTCAAAGTGACCAAAGCAGAATGGATGTAAATTTTCATCTACACTCAAGTGACACAGGAGGACGTACCAGTCCCCATGTAAGAATAGGTTATCATAACAAAATTTATAAGGGAATGATCGACACAGGTTCATCCATCAATATCATAAGGGAAAATTTTGAAAATTTAGAAGCAAAAGAAGAAGATCTAACAGTGTATACCATTAAAGGGGCAATAAAATTTAAGAAAAGCATAATAATGAAACCCACTTCAGTATGTCCGTCTGTTCAGAAATTCTATATCCACAAATTTTCCGACAATTATGATTTCCTGTTAGGTCGAAAGTATCTAGAGGATACGAAAGCTAATATAGATTATGATAACGAGACAATAACTTTAGGTTCAAGAACCTTTAAGTTTGTGTATGGAGAAAAGAAGGGCGAGACCGCATCAAAATGCCTCGACCCATGTATGATGTAACACATCTCGATCCCATGTCCGTTGACAACGATATAGTCAATTTCGCGATCAACAATGAGTTAAGCGAATGTAACGAGTACAGACTCGAACATCCAAATGTAGAGGAAATTGAAAATTTGACCTTCACCAGTACTATTAAACATGTCATCCAGACTCAGCATGAGGATCCAGTATACCGTAAGCCCTATAAGTACCCCCAAAGTGTTGACCAAGAAGTCAACAAACAAATCGAAGAAATGATAGAGCAAGGGATCGTTCGGAAATCGAAGTCTCCTTATTGTTCTCCTATTTGGGTGGTCCCCAAGAAGGCAGACGCCTTTGGGAAAAAAAAATTTAGGTTGGTAGTTGATTACAGGAACCTAAACGAGATAACTGTTAATGACAAATTCCCCATTCCTCGAATGGATGAGATATTGGATAAATTGGGTAGATGCCAATATTTTACCACCATTGATCTAGCTAAGGGTTTTCACCAAATCCAGATGGACTAAATTCTATTGCAAAAACAGCTTTTTCAACTGAGCATGGGCATTACGAATATACACGTATGCCTTTTGGCCTAAAGAATGCTCCAGCTACTTTTCAGAGATGTATGAATAATCTTTTGGAAGATTTGATCTACAAAGATTGTTTTGTCTATTTGGACGATATTATTGTTTACTCCACTTCATTGGAGGAACATATTTTATCTCTAAAGAAAGTCTTTGAGAAACTGAAAGACGCCAACTTGAAGTTGCAGCTAGACAAATGTGAATTCATGAAAAAAAACTGAATTCCTGGGACATATTGTCACAACAAATGGCATTAAACCAAACCCAAACAAAACTAATGCAATTACAAATTTTCCGTTACCTAAGACACCTAAACAGATAAAATCATTTTTGGGATTATGTGGGTTCTATCGCAAGTTCATTCCTTACTTTGCCAAGATAGTTAAACTTAAGAAAGGTGCTGTAATAGATATAAAATGTAAAGACTACATCGAATCATTTGAAAGACTAAAGTTTTTGATAACTTCAGATCCGATATTAATATACCCCGATTTTTCAAAGCCCTTTTTTCTAACAACTGACGCGAGTAATGTAGCTATTGGTGCAGTGCTCTCACAGAACCATAAGCCCGTTTGTTATGCCAGCAGAACGCTGAACGAACACGAAATCAACTATGCTACCATTGAAAAAGAATTGTTAGCTATAGTTTGGGCGACAAAATATTTCAGGTCATACTTATTCGGCAGGCCATTTGAAATAATGAGTGATCACAAGCCATTGGTATGGCTGAATAATATCAAAGAGCCGAACATGAAATTACAAAGGTGGGAAATCAAACTTAATGAATTCGATTATAAAATAAAATATCTTCCAGGCAAAGAAAACTATGTCGCGGATGCTCTTTCCCGCACAAAGATAGAAGAAGTCATGGTTGGCGAAGTCGCAAACAGCGCAGACGCAACTATACATAGTGCTAATGAAGATAATTTAAATTATATATCCATAACGGAAAGACCAATTAATTTCTTCTCTAGACAAATAGAGATAGAGAAAAGCGACAGTGACACAACAAGTGTAAGCCACTACTTTCAAAAACTAAAGATTAAAATAATCTATAAAGAAATGACACTTGAACTCGCCTAACCCCTCATTAAGGAATATGTGTGCACCAAGAAAAGCGCAATTTACTTCCCTAATGATGAGGATTTTCTGATCTTCCAGAGGGCATTTACCGAAATCATAAGCCCTAACAATTTCACAAAACTATTGAGATGTACCACGAAGCTAATTGATACTATTTCAACTTATGCGGAATTTAAGGATTTAATCAGGATTTACATCCAGGCATAGAAAAAACCATTAATTGGTTTAAAGAAAAATACTATTACCCAGATGGTCAAAAGCTAATTCGAAATATTATTAATGAATGTGAAATCTGTAAAGATTCAGCTTTTATGTGCATAGCTTTGCAAAATTGGTTAAGATGCGAAGGCGTACAAATTTCTGTAACAACCAGCAAAAATGGTGTATCCGATATAAAAAGATTTCACAAGACCGTAAACGAAAAACTAAGAATCATCGGTAATGAACAAAATATCGAAGATAGGTTTACAAGGTTCGAAAAAATCTTATACGTCTATAATCATAAAACTAAACACAATAGTACAAAACGATCTCCGGCAGACATTTTTGCAGGCAGCCCAGACCTTGACGTACAACAAAACAAAATTGATAAGATCGAATATCTTAATAAGAATAGGCATGCTTTTGAAGTTGATATAAAATATAGACAGGCTCCACTCGTGAAGAGTAAAATCACCAATCCATTTAAAAAGACAGAAAGAATTAAACAAGTAGACAGTAAACATTTTAAGGAAACAAACCGCGGCAGGAAAATCGTTCATTATAAATCAAAATTCCAGAAACAAAAAAAGATTAATAAGAGCAAATACGATAATTCCAGACCAGCCAGAGAAGCGCAAAGTACGCAATATATTTATAATAATGCTTAGTTGCATGTTATCACTTATCACTATGGTCAAATGCAGCAACATCGAAGTAAACCCAATAAGTGCGAAAAATGTATACCTTATATTCCAAACCGGCACGATGGAAATTCCAACCAGCTACGAATAGCACTATTTGAGTATAAACATAACAAAGACAATGCTTATGTTCGAAAATCTAGTAACTGAAGCAAACGACTATCCCAATGTACCTCAGATACAATATTTAGTCGATAAACTAAAACGGGAAATAAATGGATTAAGAATTATTAACAGAAGCAAAAGAGGTCTCTTGAACGTAGTAAGGAAAGCATATAAATACTTATTTGGTACATTAGATGAAGGCGACAGGGAGGAGTTAGAGGAAAAAATTAATAACATGTCAGAAGACTCCGTTAAAACCCATGATCTAAACATGGTTATCGACATAATCAACAGCGGTATAGACATAATTAATAGGCTCAAGGTGGAAAAAGAGCAGAACCAACAAATTGCGATACTGATATTCAACCTAAAGCAGTTTACAGAATACATAGAAGACATCGAGTTAGGTATGCAATTAACCAGATTAGGAATCTTTAACCCAAAATTACTAAAACATGATTATTTGAAACACGTAAATTCGGAGAAAATGCTAAAGATAAAAACATCAACTTGGCACAAGTCAGACACGAACAAAGTTTTGATCTTATCCCACGTTCCTAGCGAGGTCACTAAAGTTCCGATATTTCAAATAGTTCCATACCCAGATGAACATAACTATATTCTTACGGAGCAAATATTCGATAAGTTTTATGTATTCAATAACCAAGTAATTCATAAAAATACAGATAAATTAATATTCGACAAATGTATTGTTGGACTTATTAAACAAGAGCAAACTCAATGCAAATACTTTAAAACCCAAAGAAATTTATACTTTTTATATATATATAATATATAATATATATAATATACTTTTTTTTTTTTTTCTTATTTATTGAATCTTTCCTTTTACTTAAGAGACTAATAATAAGTTTTCAAATCTTATTCTAAGCTAGCTAATTATCATTTTTTGAGATGATTTGTGCTATGTGGCCTAACCAATTTAACGCTGGGCTGGTTGATCGTTGCGGTGCAGTCGACTTTGGCTGCATACTCCTAGAAGTTTTCTTGCAAGGGGATTTGGATGTGAGCCTAGTTTTTCTCTGTTATTGTCTCAATGACAAGTTTTATTACTAGGTCTTTGTGTATATTCTCGTTACGAAGATACCATGGAGCTCCAGTTATGATTCTCAGAATCCTAGACTGATCCTAGATCCTTTGCTTTTAGTCTCAGGTGCGTCGTCTTGGCCTCTATGTGTTTCCGCCAGGTGAGCCGCTTGTCCAGATGAATACCTAAGTATGTTACGTCATCGGCTTGTGGGATGCGCGTGTGGTTCATAACCAAGGGCGGGCAGCTTTGTTTGTTAAGGGTAAACGTAACTTGTTTGCATTTTTGTTCGTTTACTCGTATGCGCCAATTTGCAAGCCAATTCTCTACACATGTTAAATAGCGTGCTAGTTGCATCGTAGCTTTTACTGGGCATCTGGATCGACTCAGTATTGCAGTGTCATCAGCGAATGTGGATATTGTTAGCTGGTAGTCTGTTGGGATGTCCGCTGTGTATAGGGTGTATAGAATTGGACCTAATACACTTCCTTGGGGCACTCCAGCTTCTATAGTACAATCGCTTGAAGTGCTTGAACTACATCTAACCGCGAACACTCTTTTGTATAAGTAAGACTTTAGAAGCTTATGTAAGTTTTGATGCAGCAGTTTCTTTATTTTAAACATAAGTCCATCCAACCATACTCTATCGAATCCTTGTGCAACGTCTAAGAATAAAGCTGTTCAATATTCACGATGCTCAAAAGCAGTGCGAATTTCCGTTGTGATGCGGTTAACCTGCTCAACAGTTCCATGTTTTGCCCGAAAACCAAATTGGTGCGATGGGAGTGTGTCGTGTGTTTTAAGGTGGGGACTGATTCGTAGCAGCAGTACTTTTTCAAATAACTTGGAGAGACAAGTAAGTAGGCTTATTGGCCTGTATGATGATGGCTGTGTTTTGTCTTTCCCAGGCTTAGGGATCATAACTATAACTGATTTCTTCCACTTTTGAGGAAAGTATCCAATTTTGGTAATAGCGTTGAAGAGTAGGCAGATTTGTAGAACTGCACACATTGGAAGCTCGATGATCATTTTCGGTGTTATTAAATCGAAGCCAGGCGATTTTCCAGTCTTCAGTTGGTCTCTAATGACTTTCGTTATTTCGCTTGGCCGAAATTCTATGGGATCTTGTGGTGCTAATTCAGATGCAGTTAAGGGTGGGAGAGTAAATGAGTTAGTGGCTGGATTGGGTTGAAATACCTTTTTGAGATGATCAGCGAAGACTCTTGCTCTGTCCATGTCACTACGAGACCAGTTTCCGGTAGAGTTACGGAGGGGTACGACAGTTTCTGCTGGTGCCTGCAGATTCCTGTGGGCTTTCCACAATGAGTTTTTTGTGCTGGTGGGCGTGAGATTCTCGATGTAACGCAGTTGTCCGCTTCTTTTTTCTTAAGCGCTTTAGTAAGTCTGCGAGAAGCTGCTTTTAGTCTACTCTTTGCGCCAGGTGATCTGCGCTCCTGCCACTCCCTTCGAAGTCGTCGTTTTTCAAGCACAAGGAGTTCGGTATCTCGACTTGTCATGTTGAACTTTTTACTGCATCCGTGGGTATCTTGTGGAGTTGACGCTTTTGCTGATGCAACTAGTGTTGATTCTAGGCTACCAGCAAACTGATCGATGTCTTGCTCGGTTTCTAATGAGCTAGAGAAGTCGGTATGTAAACAAACATATTTTTTGTACCTCTCCCAGTTGGTCCTGTTGCTTGTGAGTCTATACGGCCGCTCGATGTGTTGCAGTTGGTACAAAAGATTAAGGAGCACCGGGCAGTGATCAGATTAAAGTTCTGAAAGTGCTCAGCTGTAATCATTGATTGGGATATCCTTTTGGTGATGGCAAAGTCAATCAAGTCTGGAAGCTTTTTAGGATCTGCTGGCCAGTATGTAGGCATACCCGGAGAAACATAATTAAGCTTGTTTTGCGGTTTAATAATTGCGTTGTATAGCTGTTTTCCTTTAGGGGTCGCTATCCGAGATCCCCAGTACATGTGCTTGGCATTCCAATCACCAGCTGCAACAAACCTTTCACTGAGCGAGTCGAAGAGTGTTGTGAATTTGTCCTCTGATATTGTGAAGCGGGGTGGGCAATAGACAGCAGCCAGAGTGAGAGCACCGTTATAGCATTGGAGGCTTATAAAGGTAGATTGTAGGCAGTCTTCTTGCCAATTACTAACAAAGTGGTGTTTGATTCGCGATCGTATTAGTATGCCAGTGCCTCCATGGGCCTTGCCATCCGGGTGATTCGTAAAGTAAAATTTGTATCCTGGTATTTGAAAATTGTACTTTTCAGTAAGGTGAGTCTCTGAGAGTAGCATAACATCAATGTTTCTGTCGGCTAAGAACTGAGTAAGTTCTAGCTTTTGCCGTGAATAAGGATGTTTTGGTTCCTCATAAGCTCTTGCATAGTTGTTTGCATGAAGGCCATAAAGTCTTTCATGCTTTGCTGCATCGAAAGCATAATCGCTTCAACGCCAATTGGCTGCTGTTGCATGTTATCGTGGGTGTATGTTTGATGAATGGGGGTGTCCGCTGCTGGTGTTTGGATCCCTGATTTTAGTGCACTTGCAAAGGAAATATTTGGCGCTGTTCGGTAGCTGGCAGACAAAGGGATGTTGGCTGTACTCGGTTCCATTGCTTTGTGAATTGTTGGTGTGGTACGATCACGAACTGAAGTCACTCGTTTGTTTAGGCGACTCTTAAGTTCCTTGTAAACAATGCATCCTCGCCTGTTGGCTGTGTGGTTTTCGCCACAGTTGCTGCATAATTTAATTGAGCTGTCGTCCTTGTTCTTAGGACAGTTTGCGGTACTGTGAGCATCGCTGCAAACGACGCAGATTGATTTTAGGGTGCAGTACGCTTTGGTGTGGCCATATTCTTGGCAGTTAGTGCACTGCACAGGCTGCTTGCGCTTGTGTGGCTCTTCGACGGTTATTCTCCGGTGCAGTAGATACTGTAGTTTATAAATAGGATGTACTTCATGTTTGCTGATTTTTTGACTCGATGGCTCCACTTCGACTTTGAAGAGTGGCTGCGACTCTTTCTTCCTGTTAAGAATGTTGATCAGCGTTTTTGCCTTAAAGTTTTTCTCCTTTAGTGAATCGATAATTTCGGTTGGGGTCACTGATGATTCAATTCCTTTAATGACAACCTGCAATCCTTTGGCACTTTTAAGCTGGTAGGTATAGTAACTCTTTCCAGCTTCATCCAGGTACTTGGTCACTGATCGATGGCTAGACTCATCCGGAGTCTGCACTTTCGTTTCATGTATGTTTCCCTTAGGAAGAGGTATAACGTGGAACTTGTTTTCTCCGATGATCGTAGCTAGTTTGTTAACCAGTGCACTTGAGGTTTTCTCTTGTATAAATATTGGTGGCGGCTTAATCTTATTCTGCTCCTGTTCTTTGATTGGATACACTTCGCAGTCATCCAGTAGTGCAAACCTATTTGAAGTTGAGTTGTCAACGTTGGTGCGATTTATTTTCGGCTGATTCTGTTGTGTGCTTAGCTTTCGCTTTATTTGAATGTAGCGATCCAGCCCGGTTTGAAAAAGTTTTGTGTTTTGTTTTGGTTCTTGTCCGCTTTTGTTTTCTAGAGTCGGAGAGAGTGCACTTGCTTTGGTTGTTGTTGATTCAGCAGAAATGTACATAGCTCTCGGTACTGAGCATAGTGTTGATGTTGTTGTTGCTATAGGTGCAGTTGCAGTAGATATCGAAGTTACTGTGCTGGTAGCTACAGAGCTTGACACCGTTTGCAATGAGGAGAGCGCGAGAGAGACGCTATCAATGCTTTCGGGTTCACATCGTGCAGTCATAAGCATTGGTGAGCAAGACCGCGATCGTATGCTTTCTGCAGGTGCTAGGTCATTGACCCGATGTATTGTTTGGCACTCGCGGGCGTCAGACACGACGGTGAAGTATGCATTGTCTCGTTGGAGAGAGAGCCGGCGCTCGTCTTGCTCTTTTTGCCGCTGAGCGCGCAAATCGCGTTGGCTCATTTTGGAACTGTCGATTTGTTTGTTGTCTATTTATATGTTTTTTTAATTTAATGTTTCCACACACAACAAATATTATAGATTAGCAATTTTACATTGCTAATAGCGTCTTTTCGCTGATATTTGTAATTTATTTTGTTTTATTTATTCACTTCACTTAAATAAACTGATTTTGTACAGAGCTCGATGAAAATACGTCTCACTCCGACGCGAGTCGACGCATATACTTTTAACATGGAATATTCCTGAAACAGTTGTCAACCAAGATTGTACAAACAACAAAATTTTAATATCAGGAAACAACATCATTAAAATTAAAAATTGTACCATGCAAATAGATGAATTCCTAATTTCTAATAATGTAGCAGATTTTACACAAACAATTTATATCACCAATCACTTAGAAACAAAAGAAATGATAAAATTGCATGTAAAACACTACAACTTTTTCCAAATTATATGCATTATAACTTTTGTCATCATGATAATTAGTTTGACTCTGTATTTAGCATATAAGTTTAAAAATATACCTAAGAAAATTATTGTCAAATACTGTAAACAAAAAGAAGAACATCCGCACCTTGAAACTAATGTCAAGGAAAATATTCAACCAGAAAACAATGTTATGATATATCCAAATTTAACGACCTGAGGACAGGCCAAATTCAATGAGTGACATATCCATAAGTCCCTAAGACTTAAGCACATGCCTACACACTAATACACATACAATATGCACACCCAAACACACCCACACACCCTACACAACTTTGGATGTACCCAACAGATACCAGATACCTGATAAGTCACCCACTGGTAGACTAAACATCCGTTGTCTAATTTAAACTATCTATGCTTAAGCCCTCGCATCATCGTTGCGTTCCCACGTTCAAAGCTCGGACTCGCAATCCCGAAAAACAGAAGTATTAGATTTCAATAAACAAAATATAAGAATCTAAGAGCACTTGTATCCCAGAGCGAATGCACTTGAATCCAAGAGAAATGCAAAGACTATTAAAGTCAGCAACTCCAAAGCTTTCTCTCTTCATTTGATCAGAACCCTAAAGTCTAAAGTCCATATTCGAAAAGCTCGAAACCGAGGCTTGAACGTCAATCAAATCAGAGTAATTATAAGAGTTCAGTTTGAGACCTAATTATAATCGGTCGGTGTTCTTCTCAACTAAAAATATTGTAATCATTCAGTATTGCGATTGTTTAATTATATATACTAGTAATATCTTAGAATTTGTTAAAAACGTTAGTATTGATCGCTTTAAGAACGGAAGAGAGTCTGAATTAGATATAATAGAACAGAATCTATTATAGTCAGAACATAATACTCTGTAGGCAGGCCCGTCGACAGATGGGGAGGGGGACGGGGTGTTTCCCCCTGGGCCCGTATTCCCTGTCGCCGGGCCTGTCTGTAGGGATCATGCAACTCTTAATTTGATCTACATTGATTTAAAATTAGGAGTGAGTAATTTCTAGTGAATCTGCTTGGAACAGAGAAGTTAAGCCCACTAACCAAGTCTGAACTATCAACTTCACAACGAATAAGATTGAAATAAAGACTGTTTCAAGCATCATTCTACGGTTAGGAAGGGAGGCTAAGTTAATTAACATTAGGCTACTGGAATAAGGTTTGCATCCCAATTAAGGCGCCGTAAGGCAAAAAGTAAGAAGTTCTTTTGAACCGATTCAATGCATTCCGAGTAAATTTCTTATTTGGGACACCACAAAGGTGAAACGGAACGACTAGAGATATAAATAAGGTTTTGGTCATGTAAGGATTATCAAATGCCTTTGACCACCGTTTTTTAAAACCAAACACACCCCTGGCCTTATTGACAATAAACGAAATATGGTCTGAAAATTGATCTGCGTTTCGTGAACACGTGCTGACATAGTGATATAATTGACCTACAAAGGTGCTGCAAATGAGGAGTGATAACGTTTTTTAAAAGCTTAGGGATATCCGAAAATTTGGAGGTTTTTAATTGCTTGTATCCGATTTGCTACCCTTTTTATGGAGAGGGATCACAAAGGACTCCTTCCATATATGGGGGAACTGTGAAGATTCCAGAGATAAGTTAAACAGTTTCAGTAGAGGCTTGAACAAGGCATCCGCACAGAATCTAAGCACACAGCTAGGAGTTCTGGCGAACAGACAGGCTTAACACGCTGAAGATCGTAAAGCAGTGCTCTTTCGTTTAGCGTGGGAAAATATTAAATTCGACTTTGATACAGCGTAAAAGTAAGTTCTGAATGAGGCTTGAAAAAACTTGGACATATAAATCGGCTGTTGCCTGATCCGACGTTACCGTAGTATTTTCAAAAATAGCGAGGAAGGGTAAGAGATTGTCTTGCGCTTAGTGTTAACGAAATTATAAAACTGTTTGGGATCCTGTGCGAACTGGAACTTACAACGGTTTAAATAATTCTGATAGCTCTGAGCATTAAGCACGGTAAAATTTAACATAGCACTGACCATATTCAGGAAATTCCGAGGACGGCGGAATATAAGAGCACGTAAATAAACAGAGCTATCAGAATATGACAGCTTTACACATAAGAATTCTCCGTTACGGAACTCGTCAAAAGTTTTTTCTTGTATATAAGACAATACATCAGATGATGTTTGATCAGGGGAAAGCCGAGAAACGAAAATTTGCTTCTTTAGTGGAACCACTGAGAGGGGTTTTGGCACTGCAGGTTGTATTACTGAAGTGCCAACTTGTGCCGGTAGTCCGGACTCAATATTCCTTTATGGTGGTAAACTATTCGGACAAAACGGAAACTGTAGCAATCCCAGGCTTGGCCTGGATTGCTCCGAAGCTTTTTTAGCTGCCGATCTGAGCAACATGTGAGGGTTTGCTGCGATCGTCAACAGATCAGCTGTGGAGTCCTGTTGTTCACTTGCCGGAGGTTGCGGGGCATTCCCCTTAGGCAGCCTACCAACAGCGGCTTTCTTCCGCTTTGGAGATTCCTTTAATAGCTTGAGGCTATTAAATTGTGAATCTAGCGCGGAAAGAAGATCATCAGCCACCTTTAGTTTGGCGCATAAAGAGTTTCATTTCATTAGCAACTCCTAGGCAAGTATCACAACATTATTTTAGATTTGCGCCTTTAGCTAGGTCATCACTTGTTCGGCCGTTAAAACCAGCGCACTTTGTGTGCACCATTCTATCACATAGCCAACAGGTCATTAGTTTTGTAAGCAGACAACATAGGTTTTCATATTTAATTGAATTTCGACCACTGTACCAAAACACAAAATCAAAAATGTACCGTAAAAGCGCAGTCTGCACGCTTAGAACTTTAGTACTTTAGCCATACTTTTGTATGGGAAAGCGAGAGAGCGGGTACACCGTGCAGTGAAGTACAAAAACTTCACCAAACAGCACTACGGACAACGCACGAAAGAGAGAGTAAAGAGCTTCACTCGCGAAGCGAACGGAACTAACTAGTACGAAATTGAATTATTCAAGAATTTTCTAAAATCCACCGCTGGATTTGGCATAAACAAAAATAAATTCGGAGCGCGGAAAAAAACACGACCGTTCGCTTTGAAGCTTGAAGACGATTGTGTCAAATAACATATTCTATGTTACAGCCTTACTCTTCCCCGGTACTCTTCGCGGAAGCTTTGTGCAAGCTTCTACTGAAACTGTTGATCTTATCTCTTGAATCTTCAAAGTTCCCCTTTATATGGAAGGAGTCCTTTGTGATCCCTCTTTATAAAAAGGTAACAAATTAGATGAAAGAAATTACATAGTGTAAGGAGTCGTAAAACTCCTACAAATCAAGGTGCAAAAGAGTCAACGGCAGCCATGCCATGCGGCCCGTGCTCAAAAGAGTGCAAAATAATGGTGAAGTCATCATTCGGTGTCCTATGACAGGAGCGGTTCTAGACGTGCGCTTTCGGGTGTTGTACTGTGATTTTGGGAAGAGCTCTGCTTAAACCTAATCTGAAACCCTGTTTTTTCCTTGGTCGGGCAATCACACAAGTTTGGTGGGACGAACAAACAAACAAACGAACAAAAAAAGTTCGTTGCAAGAATCTCTAAATTGTCGGCTGTCACTTAGCTTTTGAAATGTTATTGGCAGCACCTTTCTTAGACATTATATCGCCATGTCAGCACGGTTATATAAAATGCAGATTAACAACCACCTAATGGAGCTATTTTCCTTCTTTACATAGCTTCAATAATAATCTTCAAACTAATGTCATCTACACTGACTTTAGTAAAACATTTGACTGTTAACCATTCATACTTGGTTAGAAAACTTGATATATTACGTCTTCTAAATCTTCTAAATTGGATTTTAAGTTATTTGAACGACAAGACTCAACGGGTCATCTTCAAAAATTGTCTTTCTTGTATTCTCCGAGGAACTCACTAAGTGGGTGATGATCTTGTTGTTCTTCTGGACCCCAATATTTCGTGTATTTTGAATAATGCCAGGGGTGTGCTTGGTGTTATAAAAAGGTGGTCAAAGGAATTTAATAACTTCACATGAACCTTATTACTTTCGTTAGTCCGTCCTATTCTTGAATATGTATCACCTGTTTGGAGGCCACAATATCGCATTAAATCGGTTTAAAAAAAAATTCTTAAGCGCCTACATTGGGATGAAACCTTATATTAGATTATTATTTTATTAGACTAATGTTAATTAATTTGCCTTCAGTAGCAAACTGTTGACCGAAGCTTGGAACGGTCTTTATTTGTATAGCGGTGAACTTGACAGTCACGATTTGGTTAGTCGGCTAAACTTCTCTGTTCCAAGCAGATGCACTAGATATTACGTACACCTAATATGTAATCATTGTAGATCGAACTATGAGTTGCATGACCTCTTCACAGTGTTATGTTCTGACTATAATAGACTTTATCCGGTTATCTCTCATATCTATCCATCTTTTATCTATCATAAAGCAAAAGGATTCTTTAAAAGATTTTGAAAATCTATACAGTTCTAAAGCATTAGGGGTTATACAAATTTTACAGTCTTTGGGAACCCTTAAGAAAAGGTGACGGGATAGACACACGAAATACCCTTTCGATTTTCTTTTTGGTACAATGCATTGCAATGGTACGAAACAATGGTTAAAACTGTTTCCCTATTGCTATTATATAAATACATATATATATATTGTTATTTACGTACTATATTTTCTAAAATGCCTCTTGTTTTTTTTTCAGGGTGAATCTAATGAAGCGCGGATAGCAGTTGCTAATCAAAGGGCACATCAACTGTTAAAGTAAAAAGATTATGCGATACATACACATTTCAATATTTTCTGATTTGTACGTGTGCAACCAAGGCTTTTGTCCATGATTTCAGCCCCCTATGTGCTCCAAAAAGTTATATAAAACTGAAGATCTTTTGAAAAAACAAACACAGTATTTGCAGAACCTTTTAAAAGTTTTTAAGTTGTTCAGATATATGACGCGATTTATTTTTTATTGGATATGTCAAATCAAAATATTATAGGAACTGTTTATTTTTAAGGTACACAGAATCATCAGAATTGTGAAACCACTGTTTGAAAAATAACAATATTTCATGTTTTAGTCCAAAGTATCCAATAGTGTTTTGAGATGCGTATTATTTAGTAGTGTAAAGTTATCCAAATTATTTAAATTTTGTTATGCATCTCCAAGGGATGTAATAATTTGAACTTTAAGTGCTCGCTTTAGACGAGTCGATATAGCCAGTTCCCTTAGTTCTTATAAAGATGGCGTTCTTTGATAAAACGCTGTCTTACGTTTGTTCATACAATACCGAGTATACACATCGCGTTGATCACCCTTAAGAAAGTTTTTTAATAAATGTTTAAAAAATAATAATAAATAAATAAATATTGCCATTCAGTAGCTTATATCCCAAATTTTGCATATCATGGTATCCAAATATTTTCCAGTGTATTTATTTTTTGTCTTACCATAATTAGTCCCAAATTTTCAGTGGTTTTGTAGTAGAGACACCTATATAAAATATGTATATGTACATAAATTAAATTACATGGGATAGTAGCGCCGCAAACCACCGTTAGCCCTTGCAATTAGAACGGTCCTAATGGTTTTTAGTTTAACTTGCATTAAAAAATTTAGATTTCGAGTAAAAGAGATTGTTCCGTTGAAAAGTGTGTAAAAGGTAGAAGGAAGCGTTGCTAACCCGTTAGGTCGTAAGTGAAGATCTGCTGAGCAGATCTGGCCATTCAGAATTTTGAGATATCATATAGATATTATATCGACTATCGTCGATCCGACTCACTTCTACCTATATACACTATAAATAGCAAATATCATTATAAAATAGTTATAATTTACTTATTTAAAAGTAGTAGTTAGTGTAAGGTATCCGTTGTTTTATTTAACATTTTAAAAATATACTTTAATCACATTGATTGAAAATGTATGTACAGGTTAAGTTAAATGTAATTCTTTATTAAAAATTTAATGTTTTCATGGCTTTATCCACCAGGCACTACATAAAACATGGAGTATTTGTTAAAACTAAACGCTTACTGAGTGGTCATAAACATAAAAATTTTCCTTACTACATAGTCGCTTACATAATTCATAAGTTACGTTCATGTAAAAGCACAAGAAAATCGTATTATTAACTTTCTTTATCAACGTTTCAGACGAAGATGTTATTAAAAATTTAAAAATAAAACATACCTCTAACATACATATAAAATAATTAACATACTTCTGTAGTCCGGTTTTATTAACATTTTTTGCTCACTTTAAAATGTTACTAAATCCTGTGAAATTAAATAAATGATTGGTCTATGCAAGTTATTTTCAAATATTTGTTTGTCTTGGAGGTAAGAAAACGCTATTTACATATAAAGGGTGTTTGTTCAGGAGGTTTATGTGTATACCCGTTTTTCGTAGAGTAAAAAGGTATACTAGATTCGTTGAAAAGTATTTACCAGTATAACAGTAAAGAATATATATTCTTGATTAGGATCAATAGCCGAGTCGATCTAGCCATGTCCGTCTGTCCGTATGAGCATCGAGTTCTCAGAAACTATAAAAGCTATAAAAGAATGTCACGCCTATTTAACGGCCAAAACTGACACTTTTGAAAAATGTTTTTAAATTTTTTTAGTGTTGAAATTTTTCTTCGCAGTTCCACGAGGTGATTGTCGCGTATCAGATAGTCGGGGAACTCGACAATAGCGTTCTCCGTTGTTTTAAATGAATGCACTGGTTGCGATAGAGAGCAGATTGGTTGGCATGTCGATGGGAAGGGGTGTAACTTCAGCGCACGGTGACAAATCAATGGGTTCTGTTTTTCTGTTACACCGGCCTCAACGGATGCAATATTTTCTTCAGTGTGCACTCTGCGAAGTTTAATCTGTGGCCGGAGGTCTAAATGAGTGAATTGGGTGCGACACTTCTCGATAGTAGCGAAGCAAACGGTGCACTTTCACAAACGACCTCTGATTTTCAAAATAAAATTCAAGGATTTGGTATCGCTGCTCAGCTGTTAACCTAATCATTATGAATTGTGAGACCAAACTGAACATATAGCACTCAACAGATCTCAGTCGTTATCAAAGATGGCCGAACTAAACGCTACGGAAAAAAAACCGCCTAAAAAACACCCGATATTTACATGCCCCAAAGGAGGGAATTGTAAATCGAACTCTTGAGCAAAACCTGCCATACGAACGGACACCGCGCAGACTACCAGAGCTTTCTGAGTTTGAAGGTCGACCAGAAGAATTTTTTTTTTTTTTCGCGCGAGTCCTACGGTTACACCTCCCGCCCAACCGACCGAGGGGCGCTGCCGTGTATCGTACGACTCGAATCGCGGGAAGATAGACGCGATATAGAAGACAGTATATAGTAGTAAGATCTAAGAATTCGTTAAGTATGTTAGTATTGATCGCTTTAAAAACGGCAGAGAGTCAGAATTAGGGATAATAGGATACAATCTATTATAGTCAGAACATAATACTCTGTAGGGATCATGCAACTCATAATTAGATCTACAATGATTTAAAATTAGAGGTACGTAATTTCTAGTAAATCTGCTCGGAACAGTAAAGTTTAGCCGACTAACCAAGTCGCCACTATCCACTTCACCACGAATAAGGTTAAAAATAAAGACTGTTCCAAGCATCGTTCTACGGTTAGCTAAGGAGGGTAAGTTAATTAACATTAATCTACTTGAATAAGGAGGTAATCTAAGGTTTGCATCCCAATTAAGGCGCCGTAAGGCAAAAAGCAAGAAGTTCTTTTGAACCAATATTCCACAATGTGTAGTGGCCAGTGTACCAGAAATAAGCAGAAGCAAATAATCTAACAAAAAATTATTATCATCTGTAAAGACTCAAACTAGACCACTTTTCGCTATACTGGGGTTAATTGAAAACTCGTAACAACTCCGTCAGACAGAAGCTATAAGTCCCAGTTGTCCCTTTCGCACTTTAGTCGTCGCCTTTGCAAAGAGTACAGCGAACACGCGATCATTCTGATTTTTCTACTCTGAGACGACAGACGCTCTGAAAAGAACAGACCACCGAAGGGAAGTAAAAACACGTGCGGTATTTAAAAAGAGTAATGAGTCAAAGAAAGTGTATTAAACCAAACAGAAAGACATATTTTGAGTGCGGAAGTGCGTAAAGAGCACGGAAATCGCCGCTTTTGGATTCCTGAAATTTTAAAAAAGTGAATAGTGTATTTGCAAAGGCAGGTGAATAAGAACACTGAAAAGCGTTATTTTGTATTTACGTTAAAGACTTGATTTACTGTTGGCCGGCACTTTTACACGCCTATGTGCTGCCAAGCCATGCGGTGTACATACATATTTTCGCGGAGTGTTGGTATAAGAGAATTCGCTACACACATATGCATACACATAATTATGCATGGGAGAGAGTTTTGCACTTGCTAAAATCGGACGTGTTTTTGTAACGCTGCGCGGAAAAATTCTTTATCACGAAGTCGGCTTGGCGAGTCTGGCGGAATAACTGCCCAAAGCCACACGCTGCTCATGTGCTTCATTTCGGCGCGATTAAAAGTAAAAAAAAACGAGCGCGATCGGTAAATTGCCTAATTTTTATGACTTTGCAGCTGAGAACAACAGCTGACAGCGCTGCCAACTTACGTCGCAAGTGATCGGAGCTTAGTGGCGTTGCCAGACCATCGGCTCTGCCAGGGCTGCTCGAACAGTTGAATAGTGTACCTGTACCTAAATAGTAATATTCAAACAATAAATTGAATTTTTTGAAGTGGACAATTGCTAAAAATTACGAAAAACCAAAAAAATATAAAGTTATATATAAATTTGCGTGGAGTTGACCAATATTTAGCAAGGGACATCATCCTCTCACCATCTCGGTGCCCAAGTAGAGGCTCTGGTGTCCGAGAAGGGGCGGAATAACCTCCATCAGCCAACGCCTAGGAGAAATCCGTGGCCTAAGTGGGACCCCTGTTAAATTCGGTGCTCTACGTTTGCATAGGGTAAACTAGGGTTGAATCTTGTCAATTAATAGACGGTCCAGCGGGGGGCACTGCCCCCGACGACGTGGTGGACCCATTCAAACGAAGCGCCAGAATGTCCAGGAGATCACGGAGATAACGGACCGAGCTGTAATGCCAGCGGCTGTGAGCGTAGCGCAAGCCGTCCCCCAGACGCTTACGTCAACAACCAGCATCGGTGGAGCTACTACAACAGAGAACTTGGCCCCCTCAACATCCCTGATGAATAGGAAGATCTCCGACCTCATCAGCGTGCCGTCCCAATATACACCAGCAAAAACCCCGCCTGTTTCGCCGACTAGGCCACTAGACCTATCGGCCTACAAAAAAGAGGACTTCAGCAGCATCCTGGGCATTATGAACTCGAAAATAGTGGTACTGCCATAAGCTTTTAAGACGCAGCGCCACGTTACGCGGGAAAGTCCATATTAGAAAAGCTTGAAACTGAGGCTATAACGACTTTGGGGTTCTGATCAAATGAGAAGAGAGAGAGCTTTTGAGTCGCTGACTTTAATTGTCTTTGCATTTCTATTGGATTCAAGTGAATTCGCTCCTGGATACAAGTGCTTATAGATTTTTATAATTTTGTTAATTTAAATCTAATACTTCTGTTTTTCGGGATTGCGAGTCCGAGTACATCCAAAGTGGTGTAGGGTGTGTTTGTGTGACCGATGACCCGGTCAGCGGCCGCAATAGATTGCAGAAAGTAAACAAAATCAACACCAGTTCCGGGCACACTTCACCGAAGGGGGTATTGACTCCCCAAAATAGGGGAAAGCGAGAAATATGATTCCTAGGTGGAAAGACTTGGCATAGAAGACCAATAGATCAGAAAAAGCTCTATGCCGGTATAAAAAGACCATGGCTCACCGATGAAAAAGCAGTCAGTACCCGGGAAAACACCCGTAGTCAATACCCAGAGGTAATCATCCGTACATCAAATACTCGTGCAATTATCCTTCAGTCTATAGCCGGGAAGACTCAAGGATAACTCCAGTCAAGAAGAAAAATGTCAAGGAGAAAGGACGCTATCATCCTTTAAAAGAAATAACAGGACTAACAAGGAACACACTTTGAAGGAAGACCATAGTTCCACAAAACTCTCAGGATGGGCGGCAAGAAGTCTAAAGCCTCCGACAACACAGCAAATGTGATCAACACCGTGGAGGTTGTCGACCACAGGCAGGAAATAGAAGGAGTGCACAATACCCTGGAATTCATCGCTGCTATACTGATCTTCCTGGCTCTATTAAAGATCGTGAATATGTACAAGAGATCCGTACAGCGGAGGAGGGACCATCACCATACCCTGGACAGGCTTGCATCCGGTTTCCCACAAAGTGCTTAATTAAAAATACTAACGGCAAAACAATTAAAAATAAAAGAACAAGTAAACCGGTGCATGACTGTTAATGTGAACGTCAGAAAAAACAAGCAACAGCGTAGACTTTCCTAAAAAGTGCTCGCTCCAACTAATCTGAGAGCCGAATAGCAGACAAAGCGTGCTACAAAAGAAAAGAAACCCATCTCATTCATACATTTATATAATTAAATAATCGCAATACTCATATGTAAAAAAAATATAATTTTATTTTACTGAATGATTACAATATTTTTTAGTTGAGAAGAACACCGACCGATTATAATTAGGTCTCAAACTGAACTCTGATAATTACTCTGATTTGATTGACGTTCAAGCCTCGGTTTCGAGCTTTTCTAATATGGACTTTAGACTTAAGGGTTCTGATCAAATGAAGAGGGAAAGCTTTGGAGTTGCTGACTTTAATAGTCATTGCATTTCTCTTGGATTCAAGTGCATTCGCTCTTGGATACAAGTGCTCTTAGATTCTTATAATTTTGTTTATTGAAATCTAATACTTCTGTTTTTCGGGATTGCGAGTCCGAGCTTTGAACGTGGGAACGCAACGATGATGCGAGGGCTTAAGCATAGATTGTTTAAATTAGACAACGGATGTTTAGTCTACCAGTGGGTGACTTATCAGGTATCTGGTATCTGTTGGGTACATCCAGAGTTGTGTAGGGTGTGTGGGTGTGTTTGGGTGTACATGTTGTATGTGTATTAGTGTGTAGGCATGTGCTTAAGTCTTAGGGACTTATGGATATGTCACTCCCCCAATCATTGAATTTGGCCTGTCCTCAGGTCGTTAAATTTGGATATATCATAACATTGTTTTCTGGTTGAATATTTTCCTTGACATTAGTTTCAATGTGCGGATGTTCTTCTTTTTGTTTACAGTATTTGACAATAATTTTCTTAGGTATATTTTTAAACTTATATGCTAAATACAGAGTCAAACTAATTATCATGATGACAAAAGTTGTAATGCATATAATTTGGAAAAAGTTGTAGTGTTTTACATGCAATTTTATATTTCTTTTGTTTCTAAGTGATTTATTGGTTCTAAACGTGTAACATTGTTGGTGATATAAATCGTTTGTGTAAAACCTTCTACATTATTAGAAATTAGGAATTCATCTATTTGCATGGTGCAATTTTAAATTTTAATGATGTTGTTTCCTGATATTAATATTTTGTTGTTTGTACAATCTTGGTTGACAACTGTTTCAGGAATATTCCATGTTAAAAGTATATTTGGTTCTATATTTATTTGGAAATTTCTTTGGATTTAATGTATTTGCATTGAGTTTGCTCTTGTTTAATAAGTCCAACAATACATTTGTCGAATATTAATTTATCTGTATCTTTACATAAAACTTATCGAATATTTGCTCGGTTAGAATATAGTTATGTTCATCTGGGTACGGAACTATTTGAAATTTCGGAACTTTAGTGACCTCGCTAGGAACGTGGGATAAGATCAAAACTTTGTTCGTGTCTGACTTGTGCCAAGTTGATGTTTTTATCTTTAGCATTTTCTCCGAATTTACGTGTTTCAAATAATCATGTTTTAGTAATTTTGGGTTAAAGATTCCTAATCTGGTTAATTGCATACCTAACTCGATGTCTTCTATGTATTCTGTAAACTGCTTTAGGTTGAATATCAGTATCGCAATTTGTTGGTTCTGTTCTTTTTCCACCTTGAGCTTATTAATTATGTATATACCGCTGTTGATTATATCGATAACCATGTTTAGATCATGGGTTTTAACGGAGTCTTCTGACATGTTATTAATTTTTTCCTCTAACTCCTCCCTGTCGTCTTCATCTAATGTACCAAATAAGTATTTATATGCCTTCCCTACTACGTTCAAGAGACCTCTTTTGCTTCTGTTAATAATTCTTAATCCATTTATTTCCCGTTTTAGTTTATCGACTAAATATTGTATCTGAGGTACATTGGAATAGTCATTTGCTTCAGTTACTAGATTTTCGAACATAAGCATTGTCTTTGTTATGTTTATACTCAAATAGTGGTATTCGTAGATGGTTGGAATTTCCATCGTGCCGGTTTGGAATATAAGGTATACATTTTTCGCACTTATTGGGTTTACTTCGATGTTGCTGCATTTGACCATAGTGATAAGTGATAACATGCAACTAAGCATTATTATAAATATATTGCGTACTTTGCGCTTCTCTGGCTGGTCTGGAATTATCGTATTTGCTCTTATTAATCTTTTTTTGTTTCTGGAATTTTGATTTATAATGAACGATTTTCCTGCCGCGGTTTGTTTCCTCAAAATGTTTACTGTCTACTTGTTCAATTCTTCCTGTCTTTTTAAATGGATTGGTGATTTTACTCTTCACGAGTGGAGCCTGTCTATATTTTATATCAACTTCAAAATCATGCCTATTCTTATTAAGATATTCGATCTTATCAATTTTGTTTTGTTGTACGTTAAAGTCTGGGCTGCCTGCATATAGAAAAATGTCTGCCGGAGATCGTTTTGTACTATTATGTTTAGTTTTATGATTATAGACGAATAAGATTGTTTCGAACCTTGTAAACCTATCTTCGATATTTTGTTCAATAACGATGATTCTTAGTTTTTCGTTTACGGTCTTGTGAAATCTTTCTATATCGTATACACCATTTTTGCTGGTTGTTACAGAAATTTGTACGCCTTCGGATCTTAACCAATTTTGCAAAGCTATGCACATAAAAGCTGAATCTTTGTCTGCTTTAATTTCTTGTGGCTTTCCCATATCATTGAATATTTTAGTAATGGCTCTTTTCGCTTCTAGCCAATCTCTACTTTTTACTTCAACTAGTGAGGCAAATTTTGAATAAATATCAATACAAGATAAGAAGATCTGGTTACCCGTGAAATAAAAATCTATCACGTATTTTTCCCTTGTGTTAAATATTTCTGGTGTTGTTTCAAATGTCAATTTAGTGTCTCTATGTTCTGTTTTTGCCAGATTACAGATTTCACATTCGTTGATAATATTTTGAATTAGCTTTTGACTATCTGGGTAATAGTATTTTTCTTTAAACCAATTAATGGTTTTTTCTATGCCTGGATGTAAAACTTACTTATGTCTTTTTAGGATTAAATCCTTAAATTCCGCATAAGTTAGTATATCAATTAGCTTCGTGTTACATCTCAATAGTTTTGTGAAATTGTTAGGGCTTATGATTTCGGTAAATGCCCTCTGGAAGATCAGAAAATCCTCATCATAAGGGAAGTAAATTGCGCTTTTCTTGGTGCACACATATTCCTTAATGAGGGTTTAGGCGAGTTCAAGTGTCATTTCTTTATAGATTATTTTAATCTTTAGTTTTTGAAAGTAGTGGCTTACACTTGTGGTGTCACTGTCGCTTTTCTCTATCTCTATTTGTCTAGAGAAGAAATTAATTGGTCTCTCCGTTATGGATATATAATTTAAATTATCTTCATTAGCACTATGTATAGTTGCGTCTGCGCTGTTTGCGACTTCGCCAACCATGACTTCTTCTATCTTTGTGCGGGAAAGAGCATCCGCCACATAGTTTTCTTTGCCTGGAAGATATTTTATTTTATAATCGAATTCATTAAGTTTGATTTTCCACCTTTGTAATTTCATGTTCGGCTCTTTGATATTATTCAGCCATACCAATGGCTTGTGATCACTCATTATTTCAAATGGCCTGCCGAATAAGTATGACCTGAAATATTTTGTCGCCCAAACTATAGCTAACAATTCTTTTTCAATGGTAGCATAGTTGATTTCGTGTTCGTTCAGCGTTCTGCTGGCATAACAAACGGGCTTATGGTTCTGTGATAGCACTGCACCAATAGCTACATTACTCGCGTCGGTTGTTAGAGAAAAGGGCTTCGAAAAATCGGGGTAGATTAATATCGGATCTGAAGTTATAAAAACCTTTAGTCTTTCAAATGATTCGATGTAGTCTTTACATTTAACATCTATTACAGCACCTTTCTTTAGTTTGAGGGTCATGGGTTTAAATATCTTGGCAAAGTTAGGAATGAACTTGCGATAAAACCCACATAATCCCAAAAATGATTTTATCTGTTTAGGTGTCTTAGGTAACGGAAAATTTGTGATTGCATTAGCTTTGTTTGGGTTTGGTTTAATGCCATTTGTTGTTACAATATGTCCCAGGAATTCAGTTTCTTTTTTCATGAATTCACATTTGTCTAGCTGCAACTTCAAGTTGGCGTCTCTCAGTTTCTCAAAGACTTTCTTTAGAGATAAAATATGTTCCTCCAATGAAGTGGAGTAAACAATAATATCGTCCAAATAGACTAAACAATCTTTGTAGATCAAATCTTCCAAATGATTAGTCATACATCTCTGAAAAGTAGCTGGAGCATTCTTTAGGCCTAAAGGCATACGTGTATATTCGTAATGCCCATGCTTAGTTTAAAAAGCTGTTTTTGCAATAGAATTTTCGTCCATCTGGATTTGGTGAAAACCCTTAGCTAGATAAATGGTGGTAAAATATTGGCATCTACCCAATTTATCCAATATCTCATCCATTCGAGGAATGGGAAATTTGTCATTAACAGTTATCTCGTTTAGGTTCCTGTAATCAACTACCAACCTAAATTTTTGTTTCCCAGAGGCGTCTGCCTTCTTGGGGACCACCCAAATAGGAGAACAATAAGGGGACTTAGATTTGCGAACGATCCCTTGTTCTATCATTTCTTTGATTCGTTTGTTGACTTCTTGGTCAACACTTTGGGGGTACTTATAGGGTTTACGGTATACTGGATCCTCATGCTGAGTCTGGATGACATGTTTAATAGTACTGGTGAAGGTCAAATTTTCGCCTTCCTTGTACTGAATGTCTCTATATTCGTATAGAACTTTCTTTAAACATTCAATTTCATCTACATTTAGGTATTCGAGTCTGTACTCGTTACATTCGCGTAACTCATTGTTGATCGCGAAGTTGACTATATCGTTGTCAACGGACATGGGATCGAGATGTGTTACATCATTGTCCACTGTGTCACTAACAACTTTTGAAGTGAGGCATTTTGGTAATGCGGTCTCCTTCTTCTGTTGTTGATGCTTTGGATTAAGGCATTTAGGTGCGGTCTTAACCTTTTGCATCTTTGGATTGATTTCCTCCACTGGAGCGGAATCATCCTTTTGATGTGGGTCGAGGCATTTAGATGCGGTCTCGCCCTTCTTTTCTCCATACACAAACTTAAAGGTTCTTGAACCTAAAGTTACCGTCTCGTTATCATAATCTATCTTAGCTTTCGTATCCTCTAGATACTTTCGACCTAACAGGAAATCATAATTGTCGGAAAATTTGTGGATATAGAATTTCTGAACAGACGGACATACTGAAGTGGGTTTCATTATTATGCTTTTCTTTAATTTTATTGCCCCTTTAATGGTATACACTGTTAGATCTTCTTCTTTTTCTTCTAAATTTTCAAAATTTTCCCTTATGATATTGATGGATGAACGTGTGTCGATCATTCCCTTGTAAATTTTGTTATGATAACCTATTCTTACATGAGGACTGGTACGTCCTCCTGTGTCACTTGAGTGTCCGAGGCAGTTAGATGAAAATTTACATCCATTCTGCTTTGGCCACTTTGACTCTCGCGTTGTCTTTTTACCGGCATCTGACCGTTAGTATTATTTGAAGTTGAAGGTTGGAAATTAAGGGAATTGTTAAGAGGATTGTTTTGTTGGCCTTGTGTTAACTCCCTTCTAAACGTGTAATAATTTCCCCTTTGATTAACCGGTATGGGACGAGTGGAATACTGATTTTGATTTATAGTAGGTTGATTAAAATTTTGATGTTGCGTATTGTTATTCTGATTCGTTCCAGGATAATAATTGCTGTGATTGTAATTTCTATTATTGTAATATCTTTGATTATTGCTTTGACTATTATTTCCCCTGTTCCTGCGTCTGTTCTCTTCTGATCTATTAGAACGCTGATTTTCTGGACTGGCGTCATAGAGGCCTAGCTCCATTGAAGCTTGTTTTATTTTATAAATAGTATCAATATCTTTGCGTGCCAATGACATATAAATTCTATCCGGCAATTTTCGATCTATTACAGATTTAACAGTTCTTTTTAACATTTCAGTGTAATTTGATTTATCTACAGGGTCGCTTTCTAATTCTAACTTGTCAAACATAATCCAATATTGTGATACAGATGATGAACTTACAGATGCTTCCGGGGTATAAGTTGTCTTATAAGTTTTATGTAGGGCCTGTGATCCTTGAATGCCATCGCCAGGACTGTCTTTGTATCTAGCCATGTGTTTACTCTTTCTTGGGTCACGACCTCCAATGCTGCATCCACTAGTAACCGTTTTACTGCTCCGTAGATAAGGTGTGCTTGTCTGGCATCTTGGGTAGGGTATAAGTTGAGTAGCTGCTTGACCTGGTTAACAAACACAGACAGCTTGCCAGGTGTGCCATCGTAGTAGTTCAGTTCATTCATTTGATTTAATAATTGATTTAGGTGGGTTTCCGAAAGTTGCGGAACTGCCATGGTGTATTTGTATAAGTTTCTGGATACACGGTGTTTATTTTAATTTTTTGTTTTAAGTTACGGAATTAAAAATTTTAATTAATTTTGTTTCCGACCGTACGGGATTTTAAATTGTTTTGCAGATGTTACTGACCACACGTGATTTTTCTTGAATACTACTTTCACGTAGATTCTTTTGCGGATCTCAAAATAATTTAAGAATCACTGTTTTAATTCGCTGTTCCTGGATAGCTAGTTGTATAGCGTATCCTTCAATGGATCAGTACCGTACTAAAAGGACTCTTTATTTAACAGATCCTACCGACTGCGCCAATTAAATAATCGCAATACTCATATGTAAAAAAAATATAATTTTATTTTACTGAATGATTACAATATTTTTTAGTTGAGAAGAACACCGACCGATTATAATTAGGTCTCAAACTGAACTCTGATAATTACTCTGATTTGATTGACGTTCAAGCCTCGGTTTCGAGCTTTTCTAATATGGACTTTAGACTTAAGGGTTCTGATCAAATGAAGAGAGAAAGCTTTGGAGTTGCTGACTTTAATAGTCTTTGCATTTCTCTTGGATTCGAGTGCATTCGCTCTTGGATACAAGTGCTCTTAGATTCTTATAATTTTGTTTATTGAAATCTAATACTTCTGATTTTCGGGATTGCGAGTCCGAGCTTTGAACGTGGGAACGCAACGATGATGCGAGGGCTTAAGCATAGATAGTTTAAATTAGACAACAGATGTTTAGTCTACCAGTGGGTGACTTATCAGGTATCTGGTATCTGTTTGGTACATCCAGAGTTGCTTTGGGTGTGTTTGGGTGTACATGTTGTATGTTTATTAGTGTGTAGGCATGTGCTTAAGTCTTATGGATATGTCACTATATATATACAGCTGCGAAAAATAAAATAGCAGGTTTTGCTCAGTAAATCTTTAAACAAGTCTCCTACCTACAATTTAGGGTTTCAATGGAGCTGAAATACCTTTTTAGAAAGGTTAAACAATCATTTTTTAGGAAATGAAAAATAACTACAATAGTAGTATTGATTTATTTATTTTTATCTTAAATGAGGAATTTTGTTGATACCGACAAAATTAGGTTTAAAATAAAATAGCAGCACTTAATGAAAAATGCCTAAATTTTCAATTTTAAACTTGTAACGAACTGATTTTCTTGTTTCTGCTCGCTACGAGTTGCAATGGCTAGCTCAGAGAGTTTGTTTGTTCGTCCCACCAAATTTATGATTGTGTGATTGCCCGACCAAGTAGAAGACAGAGTCTCAGGTTTAAACCAACTTTATTTAGCGTCACTTGCTGAACAGAATTCGGTGACCCTCGCCGTCGGATGCGCGTCGTTGTTCCTTCGTCGTCCTTCCTTTCGTATGCCTGCGTCGCTTCCGGTGGGGAATCCTCCCCGGCTCGCCTGGGGCTTAGGATGTTATGGCGACAGGGTGTGTCGTCCGAGAGACAAGCTAGTGCTCCTCTCCGAACCACCTTTGCCGACCACTGACTCCACTGTCCCTTCCTGCGTGTGCCAGGCACTTGTCGCCCTTGCCGACGGATAACCTGCGGGCTCGACCAGGGCTTAGGATGTTATGGGGCAGGGTGTATCGTCCGTGAGTTAAGCTAGCGTTCCTCTCCGAACCACCGTTGCGACCACTGACTCCACCCTCCCTTTTCTGACCACGCTAGGTCCTGGTGTTCGCTCGTTCTTCGCTGATCTGTACTTGCAGAGATCCACTCGGGATGCTCGCTTGACGCACTTGTGTTTCCGCTGCTTCACTGTCACTCGGTATTGACTGATTGCCCGTGTGGCGTATTTTCGCTGACTTCCGTGTACTTCGCGTAACTTTTCCGACCGACTGTGTGGCTGTATGGCCCTTCGCGTACTTCTTCTTGACCGTCCGTCTGTATGTCACATTCTTCACTGACTGTGTGCCCGTATGGCACTCCGCGTACTCTCCTGATCGACCGTGTTCGCACCTTCTGCGTCTGCTCCGACTGTCCGGCCGCACGCCTGTGTCCTGACTGCGCGACTCGCGCTCGCACTCTCCGCTTGCTCGTATGACCTACGCGTGTTAGTCTGACCGACTGCCTCGAGCCGCGCCTGCGTCGCTTTTTTATAGGCCGCGGGGATCCCGCTATTTCCCCTTTGCGCACGGCTCACTCAGGTCCAAGGTCCAGCGCGGTACCGTTAGTTCACGGTGCGTCCTCTTTGTGCTTGTCCAAAGTCCGCACCTTTAACGTTCGACCTTTGTGCCCTTTGCCGGTTCGAGTCCAAGGTCCATCGCGGTACCGTTAGTTCACGGTGCGTCCTCTTTGTGCTTGTCCAAAGTCCGCTTTGCCGGGGTCCAAGGTCCATTATTTCCCGTTTGACCTGACCGCCTTGACTCCTCTCGCATTCCAGCCGTCTTCGCTGTTGCTACGCCGATCTCCTGCACCCGGATTTGTGGGGAGTTTTAAGACTCCTCACAAACTTGATAGTAAAAAAATCACTAATTACAAATGTTTGCGTGCTAAAACTACACCCATCCCACTAATTTAATATTTGGTTGGGTATCTCTTATTACCAGTAACAGAATCGCAACATTTTGGCATGGAATCAACCAGGTCCTGGCACCGTTTTAAGGATATTTTGCTCCAGAACTTCATATTTATACCCAAAGTTATTCATTGTTAGTTGGCTTTGAAGGTACAACTGCTTTTCTCATATCTGACCAAGAGTTTTTGATGGGATTACGGCCTGGGGACTGTGCAGGCCAATCCAAAACAGGAACAGATTTATTTTGGAACGAATCCTTGGCTTTCCTGCTGGTGTACTTGGGGTCATAGTCTTGTTAATAGAATTCGGAAAAGGGTAGCATCATCGTCACCAAGATATCCACAAACACATGTTGATCCATGATGGTTTTTATCCATGGTATATTATGGTATTGCCCCAACTACATAGTATGAGAAACAAACATACCATTATACAGGATCCTTCGTGTTTAATTGCTTCTACTGTGTAGTTTGGCTTATATTCGGTGTTCCTAAGGCGCCTTACATTCGATCAAGATCTATTGCCACCAAAAAAAACCACCTTGCTCTCATCTGACAATAAAAAGTTCGTCCATCTTTCGCATGGCCAATTTAAATGTTCCTTGACGAACTTAATGCGCTTGGGTATGTGTCTCCCATTTAAAAGAGGGACTTTAATTGGACTACAGCCTTTTAAACCATGTTCCCTTAGACATTTGTAAACTGTTTGCTCTGTTGCGGATAGTTCGGTAGGAGCTTTAAATGGATCCTACTTGCTCTCGGGCACTAGCTCTTTGAAGAGATGTTGTTTTCTCCCACGTTCTTCGGGATTCTCGTTGTAGGTGATTGCATTTCCTATCATTCTGTTTTAGCATTAAAGGATTAGACCAATATTTCTGTGTGATTTTCCTTCAGAAATTGATTTTTTGACCATGTCACGTTTAACTGAAGTGCAATGCTTTCCTCGTCCCATTTTAATAATTTTTTTTAAGGTATGGTTAAAAAAATACTGTTGAAATAGGAATACAAATGTGAAGTTTTACAACCATGTGCTATTCACCAAAACAAACCGCCGACAAGTATTGAATATTTGAAAATATCGATAGTGCTGCTATTTTTGTTTTCGCCTCATTTTAGTCCTTGCCGCCCAAAAAAAATTATAAAAAATAAAGGTATGGACAATTCAAATTTTTTTTTTATTTTTTGATGTGAAAAATATCTAGCATTATACGAAAATACAGTATTTTGTACTATCGGTACCGCAACGTTAATTTATTTGGTCGAGAATAAAATACGTTATGGCTGCTATTATTTTTTTCGCATACTCCACTTAGTGTTTTCTTTATTTATTTTGTGTTTGTGAATATCTTATTATTGTTAGGTTACAATTAATTGGTGCACAAAGGTATATTAATGTATCATCAATATATGTATAGCAACACCCAGGATCCAACGCGTCGAGATCTCATCGCTCCGGATTAAAGTGGGGTAAGTTTGACGGAACCCTGTTCCCGAGTTTTCTCTATATTCATATATATACACAAGCTGACCCGGCCACGCGTTTCTGTGGCTAAAGTTTTTGTTATATTAAAGACGAAAATGTTGATGTTGGTATATAAATTCACTGGATTAAGATTTGAAGGGGAAGTACGTTGAACACAATTAATTAAAATGTTCTTACACTTGATATTAAGCAGAAATCAATACAAAATAAACATTTATCAGATCGATTATTTCCATTTAATTTTATAACAAATAAGTATATATTACAGTATAATACAGCAAATAATATGTGACGCTCAAACTCATGAATGAGGTAGGCAAGGCAGACAGTCTTAAACTTTTAAACATTAATATCTATTTTTTAAAATATAAATACTTTCAATTTCAATTTAATTTAACACCAATCGGTGCACAATGTTTTTGGTTAACCTGTCTTTAGCTAAAACAAATAGATTCGATGGTTTTCCAACACGTGAACACGCAACATATAGTTGCCCATGAGAAAAACATGGATTTTCCAAATCTAAACCACAAATGGACATTGTTTGACCTTTAGATTTATTGATAGACATGGCGAAAGCTAAACGAATTGGAAACTGTAGCTTTTGAAGGGTATGGTAGAATCTAATGGTATCATCAAAATACGTGGCAGCAGGACCACTTTTCCTTTAAACTTCCCAGCCAAAATGGTTGCTTCAAGAATGTTTCCGGTGATCTTTTTGATGACCAAACGCGTACCGTTACATAATTGAGGTGGATTCAAATTACGGAGGAGAATAATAGGGAACCAATCTTTAATCGAAGATTATGTGGTGGCATTCCAGGGATATCTAATGAATTTAAAAATTCGATCGGAAAATGAACACTTTCATTTTCATCCACATCAGTATCGATTGATTTAAAAGACATCAGATCGCCTGGTAACAACTGTTGTATCTGGAAGTTAATTTCGTCAACATCAACGTTTTTGGCTGCCAAAATCGCCCGTTGACTGAGCCATTCATGATTCAAATAATTATTATGTATATCCGGGAAAATACTCTGAATCAATTCATTTTTATCCTGAACAACAGTGCAAAAATTGTCTGGTAGTTTAATGCATTGCGTATTTGGTTGCAGTTCTATTTTACCGTTCCCAATATCTAGTAGTTGTTCGGAAAATATTTGTGCTGATTGATCATTTTGCAATTGTACTCGCATATTTATTGTCAATCGAAGTGTTTCAACACTTCGCAATAAGAATGATTGTTTCAAACATGCATTAATCTCATCCGCGAAAGTAGAGCGAGGTATAACCGGTAAGGTCTGCCGGAAGTCACCAGACAAAAGTAAGATAGCACCACCGAACAGTTTATTATTGCTGTTTAAATCTTGCATAGTTCTGTTTAATGCTTCAAGTGAATATTTGTGTGCCATTGTGCACTCATCCCAAATTATTATAGAACTCTTCCGCAACACTGCATCTATTCCACTATTCTTTTTGATGTTACACATTGCATCTGGTTTATTATGAACATGGCAGCTTGAATGTTGAATGTGCTGTTCGCTCACCATCCAGTAAAGTAGCCGCAATGCCTGACGATGCTACTGCTAATGCGATTTTTTGTTGCGACCGTATTTTGGCAAGAATCAACGATATTAAAAATGTCTTACCGGTTCCACCGGGTGCATCCAAGAAAAAAAAACCGCCTTGTTCAGCAGCAACAGCCAGCATAATCCGATCATGAATAATTTTTTGTTCTGCTGTCAGTAATAGTTCACTGTTCATGATAATTGTTGCTAAACTTCCATGGTCATATTGCTTTTCTCGTTGCAAATCGGTATTGACTAAGTCGGTGGCTGGACGATTAGGTGATGGCATACCATAATGATTAAGCGGTAAATTTGAAATAAGAACACATAAATCCTCGATAAAGACCAATGCTTCATTGTAAATCTCTGGTGTATAATCTATGTTTTGGCATTGATTTGTTTGTCTCATTCGGTGCAAGATGTCTTCTGTCATACAATTTTTATATTTTTCCCACAAAGTTTGTGCTTGCGAGGGATAACATGTCGTCAAAATAATTGCAAGCAACTGACGAATGTTATTCGGTGTTGATGTCAACGCAGCATCGGCAAGCGTTAAGTCCCAATGGTTATCGTCTTCTAGCAATTGCAGTTCACGACATGCATCCTGGTATGTATTGAATACTCGACCATTAACTGTTCGCAAAAATTCAAAAGACGTTGGTCCGGGAACATTCACCATTAACAAACGTAAATAGAAGCATTCACGTTGCTTTGGATGTACCGTGTAAAGTCTCCCCAATGTCTTAGCTTTGAATATGCCTGTAATGGAAGGATGTGGTTTTCCTTGTTTCCGTGGCTCCCATTTTTTACTGGATTTGTTCCATGTGAAATAACGTGGAACATCACCATACACCAATGTCTTCGCAAATTGGCCAAAAACATCAGGTTTTTGACACAATGTAAAAAATTCAGTTAGAGTCGTTTTCGGAGCTTCGAACGCTCTTTGGAGAACATTTTCTTCAGTGAAGTATACACGTTGACCGTTTTCAAGATGTATAGCCAGATGTTGGACAGCAGGATCTCTTTCGTGGATGGGAAAGCTGAGAATATGCCAAATAGCTTCATTGCTGCTAATGTATCTGCCCATTTGGTATCGTGCTATTTCGTCATTTTTATTTATGTTTTGTACTTCAAATATGGCCAAATCACTGCCTTTGCTTACATATTTACAAATATACTTAATTGATTTAACAGAACTGCAAAGCTCAACATTGATATGAGCTTTGTAAGTTTTTTCAAATAATTGTGAGTATGGTACCACCCACTGATTATCAAACTCAACTTGATTTGGAAAGTTCGGCAGTCGCATTGTAAATGTGTGGCCACCATTCTCAGTACTTCTGCGGCGATACATTGGATAACCATCAATATCCGTGATCGTGTCATTCGTATGCGGCTTTGGGAAGTTTTTTTTACATTTTCCATTTTCCATGCACGGTGACGTCATGTTGAAAGCACCGCATGGCCCATGGATCATGTGTTTGGTGACAATATCAAATAATTCTTGATCAATTAATGGGTCTGGAATTTTGGCTGAAATTATTTGATCGATTTCTTCAGGACGGATTCTATCTTTAAGCCAAACCAAAATGTGGGCATGAGGCAAACCTCGCTTTTGCCACTCTATCGTATACAGCCAACAACGTGTGATACCAAAAATTGAATATTTAACAATAAAATCAATTAAGGATTTCAATTTTTGTTTAAACACACGTGCAGTTAAATCATGGCGATGAATGGCTTGTTGTCCTGGCAATAGTAAAGTTTGTATCTCTTCCCAATTTGAATTACATGTGAATGTAATAAATAAATCCGGTCGGCCGTAATAACGTACGTAAGTCATCGCATCTTGTATGTATACCTGCATGTTCCGTGGACTGCCGATGTAGCTTGAAGGTAAAATGAAAGCATTACCGATGTCATTGAGATTTACATTTCCATCGATGTTTCCAGCAACAGCATCTCGTAAGTGAATATATTCTTCCGATCGTAGTTTTGCCTGGTTGAATCGAAGGAATCGCAAGCGTTCGCTTTCGACCTTAGCATACATATCAACAATGTATTGATGGAACAGCTTACGATATCAAAGGATATAATTTTCTTGATGTTGTCTAACCATTATTCGGTGTGCGTAGTAGTTCATTTTTTATTACTGTAATCACCTAAAAAATAAAAAATAAAATGCAATACGAAATTAAAATCTATACATACAGTAAGAAAATAAAAAGATAATTGTCAAATTTACCGGTATTTGGATCATACTGTTTGATATAAAGGTGATATTCATCTTGTCCTTGCCAAAATATCAATGGATACTGTAGTGCGTCATATGAACGGTGTAGATCCGAAATCGTACTGACAGTGTCTCGCCGTGTAATTTTTATAGATCTTTTGTCAACTGGATCACCAACCATGATAACAGTAACCTCATCAACAGTTGGAGCGTTGAATCTACCAGCATGTTCACCTAATGGTACTTTGTCGGCTTTTATGACGATTTGATAATTGTCATTTTGCAGTCGTGGCGAAACTCTTTTGATCAATTGAATTAGTTGATTGTGATCTTCTAAAAAATTTTCCAATAATATCACAATTGCTCTTCCGTCTGTTTGTTCAATAAAATTATACAGGCACCGAGTCGTCACGCGCTCTTCATGATCGCCCATAAAATAAATTTGAAGAAATTTCGGATTGTTATCAGGCATTTGCATCAAGGATCCGATTTTATGGTACACCTGGCCTTGAATTTTGAATGTAGTTTCAAAATTACGTCCATCGGATGCACGATCGCAAATTTTAGTTGCCCCAAATGACGTCATTTTGAAGCAAGAATTAAATTTGCGTATTTTACGCAAAAATAATTTGGAATCATCTGAATTGCCAGTAAGAAGGGATAATAAAGGCTCCGGCGGAGCGGGTAGAGGTGACAGTACAACTTTTCCTGATGCGCAGCACATGCCGGCTGCTTCATTCCGAAATTTCAATGCCTGACAATATTGACATACTTTATCCATTCCACCAATAGCAATTTTTGAATGCGCTGAGTAGTTAATATCTGGTGCATATTCAAAGGCAAGCCGAACGAATGATGCACGTGTTAATGAGCGGCTGATTCGTTGCCTTTGTCGACCTAGTACTCGTACTGTAGCTATGTTTCGTTCTCGTGCCGCTCTTGTTCTCGTAATATTCTGTTGCAGACGTTCGTCACGCCGTTCTTGAGATTCTTGTGCACGACTTTCTGCAGTCCTGATTCTTTGAGCTGCATTTCTTGTTTCGATTTGTTCTGGTATTTGCTGAGCTCTTTCAACACGTTTGCGTCGTGACCCTTTGCTGCTCGCGTTGTTGAGGTTAGATCTTTTCGATGGCATTTTTGACTGAAAATAATAATTTAATCGTTTAATCGGTTAAATATTAGAAAGAGGAACTGAAAAACAGGTTATCATAGCACATTGAAATAATAATTGCAAAATAATTTTCAATTGAGGTTAAATAAAAATAATATAAAATTTTTGTACAATTATTAAAAAAGGGTGGGGAGCTTTGTGCCATTTTCTCATTGATATATTAATTAACTTTGATAAAACTATGTGATATTACTTACGTGTATAAATTGAAATTATTGTTCCTTTACTCCTACTGTGGCTATGTCTCGTTCTCCTGCTGCTCATGTTCTCATGATATTCTCTTGAAGACGTTCGTTACACTGTTGTAGCTTATATGACACGTTCGTTGATTTCAATAGCAGCGCCATCTATTGATTACTTACTCAACCCAGTCGAAAGGTATCGACATCTGTTAGAAATTCTAACTTAGAATCATTTGGAGTTAACAGATAATTGTGACTATAATTTGAGATTTAAACTATCCTATCTCTCAAGTAATCGGTTGAGTGGTTTAGGAGCCCATTGAGGACAAACATTGTGACACGAGATTTATATATATAAAAAATATATAAACAAAACAATAATAGCCAACTTATCATAATTTTTGTATGCTAGCTTTTTAATTCTTTTTTTGTATTACATGGCAGTAGCCAACGATCTATTACTCAATAAAATTATGCTTTTAGAAAATGAGTATGTAAACATTTCCAGAAGGGGTGCTGACGCGAGAAGTGGAGTAGGTCAAAAACGATGACATAACGTTTAACGGACAACCTTGACAAAAGGGGATCGTATTGCGCGGCCAGCGACGATCCATCAGGCATGCGGATGCATGAAGGGGGAGGGCATGTGGCCGAAACATTGCCCGATCGTTTTACGATCAAGCTACAGCTTGTGGGGCAGTGAGGACGAACAGTGCTGACTGACGAACGGTACGAACTTTTTCAGGCACTACTAATATTCTATTCTCTATACTAATATTATTCTCGTTATGTTGGAGAGGTGAGGGGCTTACCAAGATCCCATCTTAGTGCCTGAACATCGGATGCCTCTCCCTCGGCCTGAGTCCTTTCCCAGGACACAGGCACGAAGACACCGACGTAACTCTATAGTAATTAACATAATTCTGTAGTCCGGTTTTATTAACATTTTTGGTTTACTTTAAAATGTTACTGAATCCTGTGATAAATAAATGATTGGTCTATGCATGTTATTTTCAAATCTTTGTGTCTTGAAGGTAAGAAAACGCTATATACATATAAAGGGTGTTTGTTCAGGAGGTTTATGTTTATACCCGTTTTTTGTAGAGTAAAAGGGTATACTAGATTCGTTTAAAAGTATATACCAGTATAACAGTAAATAATATATGTTCTTGATTAGGTTCAAGCTGATTATCGAGTATCAGATAGTCGGGGAACTCGACAATAGCGCTCTCTGTTATTTAAATGGGATGAGGTGTAACTTCAGCGCCCGGTGACAAATCGATGGGTTCGGTTTTTCTGTTACACCGGCCTCAACGGATGCAATGTTTTCTTCAGTGTGCACTCTGCGAAGTATAATCGGTGGCCGGAGGTCTAAATGAGTGAATTGGGTGCGACACTTCTCGATAGTATTGCGCACTGTCGGAATTGATTATAAACACCATAAAACGAGAGAAGCAAACGGTGCACTTTCACAAACGACCTCTGATTTTCAAAATAAAATTCAAGGATTTGGTATCGCTGCTCAGCTGTTAACCTAATCATCATGAATTGTCAAACCAAACTAAACATAAAGCACTCAACAGATCTCAGCCGTCGTCAAAGATGGCCGAACTAAACGCTATGGAAAAAAAAACCGTCTAAAAAACACTCGTTTCCCCCAAGGGTGGAATTGTAAATCGAACTTTTGAGCAAAGCCTGCCATACGAATGGACACCGCACAGACTAACGGACAGAAAGATATTGAAGGTCGACCAGAGGAATGCCCAATATTCCTGTGTGCGATAACGGAGACAACGCGGAGACTGTACAGCCTTAGAAAGTTACCAAAGGCTAGTGAAGGCCTTAAAAGGTGTAGTGGCCAGTGTACCAGAAATAAACAGAAGTAAATAATCTAAAAAAAAAATTATTATCATCTGTAAAGACTCAGACTAGACCACTTTTCTGTATACTGGGGTTTATTGAAAACTCGTAACAACTCCGTGAGACAGAAGCTATAAGTCCCAGTTGTCCCATTCGCACTTTAGTCGTCGCCTTTGCAAAGAGTACAGCAAACACTCCATCATTCTGATTTTTCTACTCTGAGACGACAGACGCTCTGAAAAGAACAGACCACCGAAGGGAAGTAAAAACATGTGCGGTCTTTAAAAACAGTAATCGGTCAAAAAAAGTGTAGTATGACATATTTTGAGTGCGGGAAGTGCGTAAAGACAACGGAAATCGCCGCTTTTCGATTCCTGAAATTTTAAAAAGTGAATAGTGTATTTGCAATGACAGGTAAATAAGAACACTGAAAAGCGTTAATTTGTATTTACGTTACAGAATTGAGTTACTGTTGGCCGGCACTTTTACAAGCCTATGTGCTGCCAAGCCACGCGGTGTACATATTTTCGCGGAGTACTGGTATAAGAGAATTCGCTGCACACATATGCATACACATATTTATGCATAGGCGCTGTCGACAGTAACCGCAAGCTGCCAAGATTTCATTTCTATGTGATCGAAACTGGCGCGAAGGCCAGATCTGGGAATTAGAGACGAAAGAGACAAGGAAAAGGGATCCAGAACACGTGGAGTAAGCAGATAAAGAAGACAGAGAAGTAGAGAAAAATCGCCGTGAGTACGAATATGTCGCTGATATAGGGTGCCTCATGCACTCTGACCAAGGAACCAAGAGAAAGAGAGAGAAAATATTAAAACGAAACAAACCAGTGATGTTGCTGCTGACTACGGCTAGAGCCGTAGAAGAAAATAATAAACTTTAAATCAGTATATTTTTTGCAAAATATTAGCTTTAACTTAATTATAGACATGGCTTGGAAATGTAAAAGAAAATACATATACACATTAAAATTAGTTTAAGCGGAAAAGAGTATTCGGAGTGCGAATTACAAGGAAAAAGAAATTAAAGCAAAAGAATTGATGACTGAAATTAAAATAACTAATTAAAAATGAAGATTGTAAGTAATTGAAGAAGAATAATTAAACAAGATTTGCAGAAGAATTTTTGAACAAGATTATAAGAAGAATAGTTGAACAATAAAGGAAGGGGTGGGGCGATGGGGCAAGTGGAAGTTGCCGAAAGTTGTTGTAATAGGAATTTTTTATGTGGAAGAATACTTTCTAAGAGTTAGAAAGGCATTTCAGAGAGGAAGTTTTTGTATGGCCATGCCCGCGGGTAGCAGGTAGTTGCGCTATCCACTACACCACGAGGCCCCACAATATAAATATTGTTGGTTTGTGTGAGCTATGTTAAAATAAAACTTATAATATGATTTTGTTAATAAATAACAATCTGTCCTTTTACATAATGCCAATGAAATATCAAGATTAATGAGATGAAATGATTTAATTTAGGGGAAATGGTTCCGCAAATTTCCAAAGGTCAGGAGGGTATAAAAGAACGAGTGATCACTACCATCTCGATCACTTCCCAACACAACGCGGTCCCCTAATTCTCTGCTATTGTTTACACCGTTTTGGGGAATTCGCTAAATTCATATTTTTTTGAGTTTTTGAGCACAGGCTGTAACCGAAAACAAGCAACAGCCCTGCTACTATATACAATATACGTAAACGTTCAATTCATTATAAAAATGGCGGCCACCGAGGGGCCACCGAAGTTATAAAGGACGTGCGATTCGCCGTCAAGAACTTGGTGTACCTAACTTTTAGCCTATATCCTGTTTTGATGATCCCGATATCATACAGCTTAAGGTCAATCAAAGATCCAAATATTATTTCCGAATAAGGCGAAATGTAATCCTTCGGAAAAGTTAAGACAACCTTTGTCCTGTAAAAGGCACCTCGACATATCGGAATATTACCGAAAACATAGACTTTTTCATTATACCCGACTTAAGTCAAGAAGTTTATCTGGGAATAGACTTCTTTAGAAGATGTACACTTGCGAATAAGCTTGAGGAAAGCATCAGTGAGCTAGATTGTAGTCTTGCAGATGAAGATATGGAATTACCAAGGTTACACAACCTTTCCATTAGTGAACAACGTAAGCTAATAGCCGTGATTGACATTTTTCCCTCTTATGAAAAGAAGACTTGGGGCGAACAAACCTCATTTCTCACTCTATTGACGTCGGCGAGGCTAAGGCTGTTTACCAAAGGCACTGACCACTAACCTGTACGGGAGAAAGTTATGTTCGCCGAGATAGACAATATGTTAGCTCTTGATATAATCGAACCTTTTCGCAATCCTTGGAGCAGCAATTGCGTGATTGTGCAAAAGGCAAGCAAGGTTCGGTTATGTTTGGACTCCCGCAAAGTCAATAAACATACCAGGAAGGACGCGTACCCATTACCTCAAATTTATGTTATTCTAAGTCGCTTACCTCCTGGACTTTTTATAACCGGTCTCGACATGAAACATCCTTTTTGGCAAATAACGTTAGAAGAGAAGTCGCGTCAGTATACAGCATTTACTGTTCCTAACCGCCCTCTTTACCAATACAAAGTCATGCCATTTGGTCTTACTAACGCACAGACATCATGCCGTCTAATGGATCATGTCATACCAGACAATCTTCGCAAACGAGTTTTTGTATATCTTGATGACTTATTAGACCATTCCGATGATTTTTATTCGCACTTCGTTCTTTTGCAAGAAATAGCAATCTATTTACGGAAGGCCCATATAACCATTAATGTAGGGAAATCTAAGTTCTGCATGCGAGAAATAAAATTTCTTTGATTTTTAATTTCTGACGGCCAGATCAAGACCGATCCATTAAAAATTCAGGCTATCAATGAGTTTCCACTCGCGAAGGCCTATCTGGATGGTATCGTAGATTTGTAGATAGCTATGCCAGCATAAGTTATCCGATGACAGAGATGGTGTACATACATATTAGCGGGGGGTGCTGGTATAAGAGCATTCGCTGCACACATATGCATACACATATTTATGCATAGGCTCTGACGACAGAAACCGCAATCTGACAAGATTTATTTTCTGTGTGATTGTAACTGGCGCGAAGGCCTGATCTGGGAATTAGAGACGAAAGAGACAAGGAAAAGGAAGCGATAACACGTGGAGTAAGCAAATAAAGAAGACAGAGAAGTAGAGAAAAATCGCTGTGAGTACGAATATGTCGCTGATATAGGGTGCCTCATGCACTCCGACCAAGGAACCAAGAGAATGAGGTAGAAAATATTAAAACGAAACAAACCATTAATTCTGCTGCTGCCTACGGCCAGAGCCGTATAAGAAAATTATAAACTTTAAACCAGTATATTTTTTGCAAAATATTAGCTTTAACTTAATTCTAGACATGCCTTGGAAACGTAAGAGAAAATATATATACATATTAAAATTAGTTTAAGCGGAAAAGAATATTCGGAGTACGAATTGAAAAGAAACAGCAATTGAAGCAAAAAAATGGATGACGGAAATTAAAAGAACTAATTGATAATGAAGATTGAAAGTAATTGAAGAAGAATAATTTAACAAGATTTGAAGAAGAATAATTGAACATGATTTGAAGAAGAATAGTTGAACAATAATGGAAGAGAAATATTAAAATTGAAGATTAGCTTATAAATTATGATTGATTAACATTAAATATAGAAATATTATTCTAACTCCCTTTATTAATACTACTTAAATAATATCTTATAATTTTCCAAATATATACACCTAGACACATAAACATACGCACGTATCCATACTTAATTAACCCTTGATATACAGCTATGTAGGAGTTCATTGGGCCCAACGAGCTTCTTGGCGACAACCATGAGGTAAAAAATAAATAATTCAATTTAGTGTAAAATATAAATAGTACGGTAAAATTTCTAGAGTAAAAGCTGGAATTTCTTAGGAAGAAAAATATACTCGATATTTAAAGTAAAACCTAAAACGATACCTTAAGAAAAAAATTAAACGATGTAAATACTAAGTAACAAAGAAAATTAATAGTCTAAAAATTATGCCTAGGGAACGAAATAAGATAAATATGAAAATTTTTGGGTTGTGTGAGCTATATTAAAATAAAAACATATAATTTAGTAAATACATAATGCCAATAAAATATCAAGATTAATGCGATGAATTGATTTTTTTTAGGTGAAATGTATAACGTTCCACACATTTCCAAAGGTTGGGAGGGTATAGAGGAACGAGTGATTACTACAATCTCGATCACTTCCCAACACAACGCGGTTCCCTAATTTTCTGCTATCGTTTACTCCGTTTTGGGGAATTCGCTAAATTCATATTTTTTGCGTTTCTTTCTTATTTGGATTAGAGTAGTTTCAGTCAAAAGCACTTATCTTTTATATATGGTGGGAAACAGAGATTATAGGGATAGGAAAAACCCGACCCCAATACCGGCGAGCTGAGCGCAGAACGCACCATAATGCAGGAAACCCCGATTCCCCCTCCAGACGATTCTGAAACCGAAACAACAAAATACAGCGCGACCCTCCGTTAAGTCTTTGCTCATCCACCCGGACTTGTCCACCCGGACTTCGGCTTTGGGGACTGGGAGGTCTTGCTTGCCACCAGATGTCATAGACCGGGCCTACCACCTAAAATTATCATTTACTATAAGATCAGATTTTCTACGAATAACAACAACCACAACACCGTAGACGCCACGCCAATCCCCGATGACGACAGGTGGCAGCCCCACCACTGGGATAAGCCGCATCTGGCCAATCACCAGATCGGTCGAAAAACTTACAACGATTACTGAAACTAATACCATAAATTTAAACATAAACGGCTCCCCAAATTCGATAACGACCATAAGCATCTCAAAACGGACACGAATTGGACAATGGAACGTTAGAACTCTAAGAGAACCATCTAGGTTAGCACAGTTCGAGGCGAAGATGGAGAAACTCCACATTGCAATAGCTGGAATCTGCGAGATGAGGTGGGCTAGCTGTGGGGTAACAACGACATCAGATATCAATCTAGTCCTACACAGTGGCAACAGTGACGGCAGCAGATATGGAGTGGGGATTTTCAGTCCAAGCGCATAAAGAAGGCACTGGTTTCCTGGGAACCCATTTCTGATAAATTAATGACCGCCAGGTTCAGATGTAGAGCTAGATACATAAACATCACCCAATGCTATGCCCCGACGGAAGACGCAAACGACGACACCAAGGACGACTTCTATACTGCCCTTACAGCAACCCTCAACAAGCTACGGCAAGGTGACATTAACATCCTCATGGGTGACTTCAATGCAAAAATTGGCCCCAACAACACCGGACTAAGATCTGTCATGGCCCAGCATGGAACTTGGACTCGCAACGATAACGGAGAGAGATTAGTGGAACTCTGCCAGCTATTCCAACTGGTCATCGGCGGCACAATATTACCACACAAAGATGTCCACAAATACTCATGGACATCTCCAAGTGGTAATACGCGCAACCAGATCGACCACATATGCATTAGCAGGAAATGGAGACACTCGCTACTGGACGTACGGAACAAATATCTGAATTGACCTGGGACCTGATTAGAAGGAGGAACCACCTGAAGCCTCTGGCGGACCAGCTCACACAGTACCGTGAGGAGTATTGCGGACTATGCAGAGCGGTGAAAAGGTCGGACAGAATGGACAAAAGAGCACAGCTGGATAGACTTGCGGCAGACGCAGAACGAGCAGCCGGCGAGAACAACATGCGCTCGCTATACCAGCAGATTGCACGTATTGCCGAAACCCACCGCAGACGGAACCATTGTGAAGCTTACCAAAAAAGGCGACCTTAGTGACTGCAACAACTGGAGAGGGATAACACTGCTCAACACCAGCTACAAGATCTTAGCTACACTTCTGTTCGTCCAGGAGAAAATTGAGCCAACAATCTGAAACGAACAGGCAGGCTTCAGACCACACAGGAGTTGCGTAGACCAGGCAAATACACAACGCATAATAACCGAGCAAACTGTGGAATGGAGAGCCCCGCTTTTCCTCCTGTTCATCGACTTCAAGAAGGCATTCGACTCAGTTGAAAGAGCAGCAATATGGCGAGCACTTGCAAGAAAAAGAGTACCTGCAAATCTCATCGCCATCATCGAATCGATGTATGACGATGCCAACCTGGCGGTACTGCACAATGGAAAAACTAGTGCACCTTTCCAGACGAACACCGGAATTCGGCAAGGATACCCGCTGTCACCACTCCTCTTCAACATCGTAGTCGACGAGCTAATGAGCGAAGTATGCTCTTCCAAGCGCGGAATTACGTGTAACCTCACACGACACCTTGAGGACTTGGACTACGCAGACGACATCTGTCTCATATCGCACAGACTCGGCGACATACAGAGGAAAAGTGACGACCTCGTCAGGATAGCCAGAAGCGTAGGGCTCGTGGTAAACATAGCGAAAACAAAAGCTATGCGCTTCAACCACTCCAGCCAAGGGAATTACGTGTAACCTCACACGACACCTTGAGGACTTGGACTACGCAGACGACATCTGTCTCATATCGCACAGACTCGGCGACATACAGAGGAAAAGTGACGACCTCGTCAGGATAGCCAGCAGCGTAGGGCTCGTGGTAAACATAGCGAAAACAAAAGCTATGCGCTTCAACCACTCCAGCCAAGGGAACATAAACGGGAACCAATCGAGTACATTACCAGTTTTCCATATGGAGAGACCGACGATCAAAGCTCAGGATCTACAATGCGTGTGTGAAATCCATACTGCTACACGGAAGTGAGACATGGCTCGTTACGAAGAAAATAACGCAGAAGCTACAGGCTTTCAGCAACAAATGCCTGAGAGTCATATGTGGAGTATTCTGGCCAAACAGAATAGCCAACACAGAACTGGGTCGCGTTACAGACGAGTCCCCGATTCACATACAAATAAGGAAGAAGAAATGGATGTGGATAGGGCACGCTCTCAGAAGAAACCCGAGTGGCATAGTGAGGATGGCACTAGACTGGAACCCCCAAGGAAGCAGGCGAGTAGGGAGGCCAAGAGCAACCTGGAGAAGAACCGCTCACCAAGAACTAGCCCAAATAAACACCACATGGGTACGTGCAAAACAGACAGCTCAAAATAGAGTTAGATGGAAAGCTCTCGTAGAAGCCCTAAGTTCCCGAGAGGAATAGAAGGAATTAAAAAAAAAAAAAAAAAAAACAGAATAAACGTGCTGCGATAGAAACAAGCTAGTTAAGAGAACCGGGAGAGCTTATAAAAGGATTCAAAAGAAAAAATAGTAATAGAAGACGAAGATGATAGAAGATCGGCAAACGGACAAGAGAAATTGGTCAAAGCGAAGCCACGGGTGTTATTGGGGTCGCAAGTGCCCACCCTACCTACGGTAACCCACCTGAGAGCATGGCTCAGGTGACCCCTTTGTCCCCTACGACCGCGGAATCATCAGCATGAGTTCGATCTAATAACTTAGCAGAACGTCATCTCATCATAGATTCCGAACGGCGCAGAGGGCATCGGGCGTCATCCATCACGGTAATATCTGCGGAAAAAGAAAATCGGACAAGTCTAGGGAACTCTACTAAAAAAAACTATTAATAATTTTGAATAAGGGGTTAGCTTAAACTACTTCATTTCTATGACGAATGTATTAATTTTGTGTTTTACATATGTTGAGTGTGTATTAAGTACACATATAAAAGTTTAAGTTTAGAGTATATCGAGTATAGGAACGATAGAGCAAGAAAGAGCTATCAAATATTATTTCATTTCAATGCTTGTTTAAACATTAAATTAATTTATCATATTTTTGGCTAACTGAAGGCTTCATTATCAATTGCCTTTTTTTTTTTAATAATTTGTACTTTCTTGTGTAAATGGAATTAATTTTTTCTTTAGTTTGTATTAATTGTGGAGGGAATGATTAGCTTTGCAGCTCATGTAAAAAAATATATTTTTGAAGTAATATGTATGCACAAAATATAAAGGAAAAAGAATAAGTTCATAAAAGGAACGGACTCACCGCACTAAAATTCCATCGACGAAAGATCGATCTTCCGGCTCCGGGGAAATAGTTGAATTTTTGGTGTTTTGTTGCTGCTGTCAATTTTAAGATTTCATATTAACATTTTTCATAACATGAGCTGAGCATAATTTCCCTAACTAAAAATTAAATTAACATTTATTCGTTTTATATTGAAATTTAACTACTCTTGCTTTGCTCTAAAAGCTCATTGCTATGATAGCGTTGGATTTAGATTCCCTTCTGCATATGCAGGAACATCAAGATAGACTTTTAGGCGCGGCTCGATAAATTAAATTTTTTTAATTTGTTGTTGTTTCGTTTTAGTTTTCTCGTCGCATTTGATTTTTTTGAATTGAGTTAAATTAAGAAGAATGGATTAATAAGTGCTGGACTGGTCCCGCGAATGCCTGAAGGCCATCGCCACGTGTGCCAAAGAAAATTTCACATTCAGGTTAGGTCACTTTTGCCCGGCTGACATGAGCCCTCGGGCACTTGCAGCCAAGGGTGCTCCTACAAACAATCGGTGCAAAAGGTGCTCCTGTGGGCAAAAGGGGTAAAGATGCTCCAATGGACCAGAGGTGTAAAGGTGCTCCGATGGACCAGAGGTGTAAAGGTGCTCCGAAGGACCAGAGGGCTAAGAAAAAAACGCTACGGCTAAACCCCGCTGGGTGTGCTTTTTTTTTCCGTCAGATAATGCACCAAAATGCAGTTTTATGGCCTTATCTTAAAGCTAAGCTCCGGATATTATTCGATCTGCGAATCTTGTATCCGAAGTTAGGCTTATGATCTACAAAAGCTACTTTAAAAGTACTGACAACTTTCAGATGCTCTTGTTACCGAAATTCGCTGCATGCTTTCAGGCACCATCCTTAAATTACTTATGTACTTTTCAGGCGCCGCTACAAAGGCCCCCCGGTACAATCTGACTAGGGTATTTCTCGAAGATACCCTAGACAGATACCGCCTGAAGCACTATCACTGTCGTATATGCTTCGCGTGATAGTTTCCCAGCGTTCGGCCGTGCATATCTTTCAGCTCATAGTAAGAATTTCCTATTTTTTATACCCGTTACTCGTAGAGTAAAAAGGTATACTAGATTCGTTGAAAAGTATGTAACAGGCAGAAGGAAGCGTTTCCGACCATATAAAGTATATATATTCTTGATCAGGATCAATAGCCGAGTCGATTTGACCATGGCCGTCTGTCCGTCCGTCTGTCCGTCTGTCCGTCTGTCCGTCCGTCTGTCTGTCCGTCTGTCTGTCTGTCCGTCCGTATGAACGCTGAGATCTCAGGAACTACAAAAGCTAGAAAGTTTAGATTAGGCATACAGACTCCAGGGACATAGACGCAGCGCAAGTTTGTCGATTCACGTTGCCACGCCCACTCTAACGCCCACAAACCGCCCAAAACTGCCACGCCCACACTTTTGAAAAATGTTTTGATATTTTTTCATTTTTGTATTAGTCTTGTAAATTTCTATCGATTTGCCAAAAAACTTTTTGCCACGCCCACTCTAACGCCCACAAACCGCCAAAAAATGTCAGTGTTGAAGACTCACCTTCGGACTTCCACTATCTGAGTAACGGGTATCAGATAGTCGGGGAACTCGACTATAGCGTTCTCTCTTGTTTTTTACTCAAGAATTTACAAATTTCGAGTTGAAACCAGTGCGAAGCAACTTTGTTTAAAATTGCGTCTGAAAACTTCTTGACCTTCTACAAAGTTCACCTCTCGTGATCTCAATTTGTATCGCATTTCGTTTTGCTCATGCGCTTTTTGCATATGCTTTCCAGCGGCTGCACGAACTATTTCGAATGTGTCTGGGCGACTAAAGACCAACGATCGGTCGTCTAGCCTATTGAGCTTCCTCAACAGAGAATATGTGTTGCCTGACGTTGTACCAATGCTTGAATGTTTTGAAGAGTGCAATGCACACGAAATTTTATTTAAGTGATCGTCCCACTTTTTCTGATCGGGATTCACATAGGCCCGATTGGCTGAGATAACAGAACGATTGACTCGCTTAGAGGCATTCGCTTGAGGCGAATGCATGGCCGCCAGCGTATGCGTTATGTCGTACTGCTTCATAAGCTTTTATAACGCATAAGACCGCAATTGCGAACCGTTATCAGAAACTATTGTTTCCGGCACACCGTATGTCATAAAAAGATCGCCTTCGAGGTACTTTATCACCACGTCAGCGTTAATCCTTTTGACGGCCTTTAAAAAGACAAACTTTGAAAAATGATCTAAAACAATAAATATCCCTATATTTCCGCTTCTTGGTCACGGGTATGGACCGAGAAAATCGATAAAGAGGCGCTGAAAAACTCATTGAGTCTCAGCGGTTTTCACATTGGAGGTCTCAAAACTTGATTAGGAGGCTTTGCTGATTTGCAAATTTAACATGAGTTTATATAATTCCTGATATCGGGTACTAAGCCAGGCCAAAAGTAGTATCGTCTTACTCGCTCGATAGCTTTATGGATGCCTCCATGCGAGGCCAACGGGCTGTTATGTGCTTTCGAGATGACTTCTACCACTAATTCTTTTTGAATCCATAGCTTCCAGGCATATTCGTATTCCAGGCATGGTGTTGCGTACACCCTTTTTGGAAGATCGTAAGTCTTTAAAGATTCAAAGCCGGAATCTAAAAGCAGGGGAAGGGGTACCATCACCCCGTTGACTCAGTTGGATTGCGACAAAGAAAATGCAAGTCGACAGTAAACGAGTCTCCGATTACCCGGTCAGCGGCCGCAATAGATTGCAGAAAGTAAAGAAAATCAACACCAGTTGACTACCCAAAATAGGGGAAAGTGAGAAATATGATTCCTGGGTGGGAACACTTGGCATAGAAGACCAATAGATCAGAAAAAAGCTCTATGCCGGTATAAAAAGACCATGGCTCACCGATGAAAGGGCAGGCAGATAGAGAGTCAGTACCCGGGTAAACACCCGTCGTCCGTCGGTACCCGGGTAAACATCCGTACGTCAGATACCCGGGCAATCATCCTTTTGTCCATCGAGGAGAAGACTCAGGGATAACTCCAGTCTCAAAGAAAAACGTCAAGGAGCAAGGACACTAGCATCCTTTAAAGGAAATAACAGGACTAACAAGGAACACACTTTGAAGGAAGACCATAGTTCCACGAAATTCTCAGGATGGGCGGCAAGGAGTCTAAGGCCTCCGACAACACAGCAAATGTGATAAACACCGTGGAGGTTGTCGACCACAAACAGGAAATAGAAGCAGTACAACATACCCTGGAATTCATCGCTGCTATACTGATCTTCCTGGCTCTGTTAAAGATCGTAAAAATGTACAAGAGATCCGTACAGCGGAGGAGGGACCATCACCATGTCCTGGACAGAATTGGCTCCGGAGTCCCGCAAAGTACTTAATTAAAAATACAAACTGAAAAACAATTAAAAGGTCAAGTGAACCGGTGCAGGCCGTTAATGTGAACATCAGCAAAAACCAAACAACAGGAAGAGCGAGCCATAAAAAAATGGCCTATTTCATTAATAGGAGTTAAATGTTTTGTGTTCCATATTGTTTTAAATTAATAAAAATTACTTTTCAGCGACGAGTATCCGCATTGTTTTTGTTATGCAAAAACAAGAGCCATCAGAGCGACGTTTGTAGTCGTGAATAGCCAACAATTTTTGTTGACGTGCGCACCTTTGCTTGGTGATGAATTCGATACTCCTCGCTAACAACAGTTATAGCCAACTTATCATAAATTTTGTATGCTTTTTAATTCTTGTTTGTATTACATGGCACTAGCCAACAATCTATTACTCAATAAAATTATGCTATTATTGGAACTACATCAAAATGAGTATGTAAACATTTCCAGAAGGGGTGCTGACGCGCGAAGTGGAGTAGGTCAAAAACGATGACATAACGTTTGAGGGACAATCATGACAAAAGGGGATCGTATTGCGCGGCCCGCGACGATCCATCAGGCATGCGGAAGCATGAAGGGGAGGAAACGTGGCCGAAACATTGCCCGATCGTTTTACGATCAAGTTACCGCTTGTGGGGCAGTGAGGACTGTTGACTGACGAACGGTACGAACTTTTTCAGGCACTACTAATATTTATTCTCGTTATGTTGGGAAGGTGAGGTCATTGGTCTCAACGAGAAGTAGGCATAAATTCCATCATCTATTGACCTAATTAATTTGACTCTGTATAGAATATTAAACTTAAGTATAATCAGTGAGCGCTTACTAACTTTTTTACTATTTAGCATAAATTAAAGTCCCTAACTTCTGCAACCGAAATCACGTGTAAATGGTTCAGAATAGAGGTATGACTTTAAGATGACTTTCGTTTATTATCCTTTTAAAATCATAAGTCCTTTGTTTTGTCATTAGAAAAATCGGTTTGAAAAAGAAAAAAAAAATTCCTTAATTCAAAAATGTGGGAGATTTCCTTGTTATAATATCAAACAACTAAGTGCCGATCGACTATTTTTTCTGTAAATCATGTAAATATAATACGAGGGTGGCTCACGCTTCCAACGTATTAGGCCAAGTAGCCAGGTAGTTCGAGAAGTCTGAGTCCAAAGAAGATAGGAGCGCAGATATAATGGTAACGCATTTAGCGGCGCGGTGCGGGTGTATCAATTATTTGACGATCCAGTACAGAGGGGGTGGGGGAACTGACCGGAAAACGTAAAATCGACGCTGCCCACGTACTAGGCTCGACTCTTTGCGGCTTTCCATGACTAATCTTGGGCGGGGGACGATTTTAGTTTCTTTGGTTCACGCTGCCGGCGTACTAGGCCAAGTAGCCAGGTCGTTTGTGAGGCACGTGGCCAGGGAAATAGGAAAACTGTTGTGGAGTCCGAACGTAACGGTCAAATAGCAGCAGGTTGTGGAGTCCGCAAATATCGGTCAAACAGCCTGATTTTCCGACGACTGGCGGGAGGGGGTTTTCGGACATACACTGTCTTAGGTGGACCAGTTCACATATGTAGCCATTGTAAAAGCTCTTCAAGAGAAGGTGGGCCAGCTCACATATGAAACCAAGTAAAAGCTCCCCTGGAAAAGATGGGCCAGTTTACATATGGAACCATAGTAAAAGCTCCCCAGGAAAGGTTCACGTACGAAACCTAGTAAAAGTTCCTCAAGCAGTGGAAGACGGAGGCATGTTGGCGTGGTGTAACCATGTCAGGGCAACGACCAACATCTCCGGGCAGTTTTTGTTTTTTGAGGCTTAAATACCGGACGGTATTTTTGACTAAGGAGAGACTTATTAATGGCGTAGCAGCACCCCAGCTTACCTATCTTATTTTAACAGTTGTAGACAGGAACTTTCACGGTAGATCGTGTAATATATTTAGCTGCATACCAAGCAGAACACAAAAAAAAACAAGTATCAAATAGAGCAATCCAAAAACGTAAATGAGGGGGGCAAAAAAGAAAGTGTTGTTTCAACCCGCCACAGTGAGAGTAACCCGATCGCGAACACAAGAAGAGGGTCGTGCACCACGAAGTGCGAGTGCGGGAGACATCCCCCCGACTGTATGAGGCACTAGATCAAGAGAGTCTACAAAACTTCGAGAACCAGCCGGAAGAGATAGGACACTTGTCCGAACAGATTGAAAGCACGATGGATGAAACAGCCGGAGGAATAGATATACCGCTAGAACCGCCTAGGAGACGCTCTATCATGTTGCCACGGTACCATGCAAGTTCCGAAGACCGTTCGGAGATGGCCAATAAGCGGGAACGAGAACTAATGGAGTTGGTGAAGCTAAGTAGAGATGCGGAATTGGAAATGTTCGCTCAAGTAAACGCTTTGAAGAAGAATGTGGCAGAGTTACAAGCCACCCAAACCTTTTCCGAACAACCAAGAATGGCCCCACCACCTGGACTACTCAGAATCCCCACAGATAGCTTTTTAAGACATCAAGATATCCCAACACCAGAACAGGTGTCCCAAGAATGTTTTAACAACCAAATGCATCGGTTAAGGGAGCCCAGACAAACGGCCACTCCGCAGCAGATACCGGAGACCAGCCACCAACTGCACCAGCACAAAAGGGTGTTCGGTTGGATTAATGGAACTTAAAATTTGACGGAACAAGCCGCGGTATGACCGTTGAAAGTTTTTTATTCCGTGTGGAAAGACTACAAGAATTATATGACATAAGCCGAATTTCATAGTCTGCTGATCGGCGCAGCCAGCAAGTGGTATTGGCAACTCATGGAGGATCGAGCCGAGGATTATGATTTTGATTACTATTCGCTCACCAGGGAAATAAAAAGCGCTTTTTCCACATGTGACCTAATGAAGATCAAAGAATTAATGGAGAGGAAACAAGGGTATAACGAGTCCTTCAGCGATTATGTCGCCTACATGCACAACTTACCCTTTAAGTTGAAACACAAGATCGCCGAGGGTGAATTTGTAGAACTTTTGAAGGATAACTTGAACTCCCAAATGGGTGAGTTACTGTTGACGTCCCCAATAAAGTCTCTGGCAGAGCTTAAAAAGGAGGGGTTCAGAGTGGATCGGTGGTTAAGAAACCATGGGAAACCGATGCGAGGTAGACCTGTAAATGAGATCCAACGCTCAGAGAGGCAAGGTCGTATTCCCGATGGTGTCCTTGTGGAAGAATTCCAACGCAGACCAGGAGACAGCCGCGAGTCCAACAGAACAGCGCCTGGGTGCAGAAACTCTTTGCACGATATGATTTGCGTGTCGATACGGAGAGGCTTTCTACCGCCAACACCCCAGAGCCAAGAATCCATGCACGTCTCGATTCCATGAGTCCACTTATCGTTTTTACCAGAAGTCCGGTAAGGACGATTTGTAATAATAGTTATGCAATTTTTATGTTTTTAATATAACTTTTATTAAAAGAGAAATTTAATTAGATATCCAGCGTATTTGTAACTTCTGTTAAGACTGCTTAAGATTCAATTAAGACATGTTGAAGACTCTTTGACGACTGCCTTGTACTTGGTCTTGAAGAGTCCAAGCTAGCCAAATGCAATCCGTCTGCGCCGGCAGAGAGGCCGTCGGCAGAGACGTTGCTTTGCTCTTATGTACTTAACTTTGGCAGCGAGAGCGCCGCTGTCTAAGAGAGTCATGTGCACATAAAGATCGAGCAGTCGCGCATGCTAATTATGCCGACTTTGCACTCCTGGTCTGAATAGCATTCTTGTGTGGTCAGATTGCTGAGCACTCAAGATATGCCTGGGAACTGAAAAGTCTTGCATAAACATTGTTGCAAAAGTGCTACAATGTGATTGTTCCCAATGTTCTGATTTGGTACAGTGCTTATTCGATATGTGTTCCTATTGATGATAATAGGGCTTCCACCTCGGCGAATGCTGCAAAATAGAATAAATCCCGGCGAAGCAATGAATGCCATTGCGTTTGTTGCAATTGAGCGCAGGCTTTTCACCACGCTGTCTGAGAATATAAGTGAAATCGTACAAAATACGGTCGTGGAAACCGTGCAGAGACTGATGATCACACCTCCTCAGGCAATTTCAAATAGTGCTCGAGCACAAGAAAACCCTCGATCACTGGAAAACCCTTTAGAGCAGTTGGGTTCTTTTTCAGCAGTCGAAACAAAACGAGCTCAAAACGCAGGATCTCCCTTTTCAAATAGATCCCATAATTCAGATCCACTAAACGTCCTAATAAAGTTGTCCACACTCAAGTACTGGTTTCTTAACAATCGATAATTTTATTTATCGTGTAGAAGCCCTTACCGTGCAGACTTTAGACGGAAACTTCTATATTTTGTGCAAAAACGCAAGCGTGCTTTTTTAATTTTATTGGCGCTATCACAAGTCTGTAAACGAGGTCAGATGGGATCAATTGTGTGCAGCTTTGCGTTTGCAATTTCGGCAAGAAATGGATGATGCAGATATCGAAGAGCTTATCCGAACTAGGAAACAGAAAGTTAATGAAAACTTTGATAGCTTTGATACTGTACTCCGTACTGCTAGACCAGTTAGAGCAACCATTATCGTCTCAGAAATTGGTACGTCTCCTCAAGAACAATTTAAGACCTGAAATAAGGCATGAACTATTAAATGTAGATATTAAAACCGTATCAGCATTAAGAGACATTTGTCGTCGACGTGAGATCTTTTTAGAAGATGTAAAGAGCTCGCAAGGCTATAAGATCGGTAAACCTTTTCGACGAGAAGTTTCGGAATTGGGGCAGGAAGAAATAGTTGTTGAATCCGATTCAGATTCTCAGGCAGTCGAAGTTGAAGCAATATCATTACTCTGTTGGAATTGTCACAAAGAGGGACATAGATACCAAAATTGTTTAGCTGAGAAACGAGTTTTTTGTTACGGTTGTGGTGCAACCAACACCTACAAACCAGATTGTAGAAATTATTCAAAAACTACAAAAGGTGCATGCAGAAGTCGCTACCCAAACCGAAGACTTCGAGTGCTAAGCTAAATCAGGGAACAATGACCGACTAAAGATTGAGGTAGCTCTAGATACACCACCAGATTTACTTATATTACCAGATTTACGCACAAACACTGACTTCTTGCCAATTCGGATGCTAAACCGAACAGTATATGGCCTATTAGATTCAGAAGCATCGATAAGCTGTATAGGGGACTCTTTGGCCGTTGAAGTCCCTAAAGGGGGTGTAGCATACAAACCTATAAAGGCAAACGCTTCTACAGCTGATGGTAGCTCACAGCGCATAATAGGTAATTGAAGCTAAAGGTAGAATACGGAAAACAGGAAAAATCCCTGAATATGTACATAGTTCCCTCGCTGCAACAAGAGTTATACCTTGGAATCGATATATGGTGGATTTTTTGCATATTTCCTAAAGAATTAGAAATCGCCGAATTAAATTTGAAGGATAAAGATGTTCCCAAGTCGAAGGTAGAACAACACGCCTTAACTACAAATCAGCAAGCAAAACTCCAACTGGTGATCAATTGCTTTCCCTCGTTTTGGAAGAAGGTTTAGGAAAAACCAATTAAATAACGCATTCCATTGACGTTGGCAATACTAAGCCGGTGAAGCAACGACAGCTGTGGAGAAGGAAATGTACGCAGAAATTGACAGAATGCTTGCTCTTGGTGTAATAGAAGAGTCAGATAGCGCTTGGTCTTCACCTATTGTAATGAATGGTGACCAAACCAGGAAAGATTAGGATTTGTTTAGACTACCGCAAAATCAATTCGTTTACTGAGAGGGACGCTTATCCACTTCCTCAGATAAGCGGCATACTGAGCCGGTTGCCAAAGGTTGAGTATATTAGTAGTTTAGATTTGAAAGACGCTTACTGGCAAGTTCCACTAGAGCAGCAATCCCGCGATAAAACTGCCTTCACAGTACCTGGTAGGCCACTTTACCAGTTCAAGATTATGCCTTTTAGTTTGTGCAACGCGACCAGCACCATGTCTCGTTTGATGGATAAAGGGGTTCCATTCCAACTCAGGAATGTGGTCTTTATCTATTTAGACGATTTTCTTAGAGTTTCCTCTAGTTTTGAAAGACATCTAGAAGTTCTCAGAGAGATTGCTCTCCACATAAAGCGCTTAGGATTGACGCTTAACGCTGCATGCGGCGTGTGCGTTATTAAGGTCACATAATTGGAGATGGCGAAATTCGAACTGATCCTGAAAAGGTGTAGGCGATTACACAGTTTCCCATTTCTAAAACCCTTCGGAGCTTGAGAAGATTCATGGGAATGCGTGGGTGGTACCGTAAATGCGTACCTAATTTCGCAACACTAGTTTCCCCGTTGACCGATTTGATGACAACCAAAAGAAGATTTTCTTTAACCGAGACCGCAATAAAAGCCTTTGAAGAGTTGAAATCTCACCTCACTAAGGCTCCTGTTTTATGTAGTCCGGACTTTACAAAACCCTTCGCAATACATTGCGATGCAAGTAAAACTGTAGTAGGAGCAGTATAAGTACAAACCTCGGAAGAGGGAGACGAGCGCCCAGTAGCTTTCATCTCAAAGAAGCTTAACAGAGCTCAAAAAAATTACACGGTCACGGAGCAGGAATGCTTAGCAGCAATTGTAGCGCTAAAGAGTTTTCGAGCTTACGTGGAAGGGTATGATTTTACAATCAAAACCCAACACGCGTCTCTTAAATGGCTAATGTCCAACCACGATCACAATTCTCGTGTGGCTCGTTGGGCATTAACTTTACAAAGATTTAAAAGTAAAATTGAACATAGGAGAGGTTCGCTAAATGTTGTGCCAGACTCCTTGTCGCGCGTAAATGAAGACAAAGTTGCAGCGATAGACATCAAAGAAGGTTTGCTCATTGACCTAAATTCTGAGCACTTGAAGTCTACAGAATACAAGGATTGGTTCCGCAAGGTGCAAGCCACCAGAGCGTTATTCCCCGATTTAAAGACCGAAGATGGGTACGTCTATCGGCGGTCAGAACATTTAACTGGAGAACAAACTCATGTTACGTCGGTGTATTCGTGCCTGTGTCCTGTGAAAGGACTCAGGCCGAGGGAGGGGCATCCGATGTTCAGGCACCAGGATGCCGGCGTAAGCTCGTCGATTTTGGGTCGTGGATCTTGGTATACGAGAATAAATATTAGTAGTGCCTGAAAAAGTTCGTACCGTTCGTCAGTCAGTCCTCACTGCCACACAAGCGGTAACTTGATCGTAAAACGATCGGGCGATGTTTCGGCCACGTTTCCTCCCCTTCATGCTTCCGCATGCCTGATGGATCGTCGCGGGCCGCGCAATACGATCCCCTTTTGTCATGATTGTCCCTCAAACGTTATGTCATCGTTTTTGACCTACTCCACTTCGCGCGTCAGCACCCCTTCTGGAAATGTTTACATACTCATTTTGATGTAGTTCCAATAATAGCATAATTTTATTGAGTAATAGATTGTTGGCTAGTGCCATGTAATACAAACAAGAATTAAAAAGCATACAAAATTTATGATAAGTTGGCTATAACTGTTGTTAGCGAGGAGTATCGAATTCATCACCAAGCAAAGGTGCGCACGTCAACAAAAATTGTTGGCTATTCACGACTACAAACGTCGCTCTGATGGCTCTTGTTTTTGCATAACAAAAACAATGCGGATACTCGTCGCTGAAAAGTAATTTTTATTAATTTAAAACAATATGGAACACAAAACATTTAACTCCTATTAATGAAATAGGCCATTTTTTTATGGCTCGCTCTTCCTGTTGTTTGGTTTTTGCTGATGTTCACATTAACGGCCTGCACCGGTTCACTTGACCTTTTAATTGTTTTTCAGTTTGTATTTTAATTAAGCACTTTGCGGGACTCCGGAGCCAATTCTGTCCAGGACATGGTGATGGTCCCTCCTCCGCTGTACGGATCTCTTGTACATTTTTACGATCTTTAACAGAGCCAGGAAGATCAGTATAGCAGCGATGAATTCCAGGGTATGTTGTACTGCTTCTATTTCCTGTTTGTGGTCGACAACCTCCACGGTGTTTATCACATTTGCTGTGTTGTCGGAGGCCTTAGACTCCTTGCCGCCCATCCTGAGAATTTCGTGGAACTATGGTCTTCCTTCAAAGTGTGTTCCTTGTTAGTCCTGTTATTTCCTATAAAGGATGCTAGTGTCCTTGCTCCTTGACGTTTTTCTTTGAGACTGGAGTTATCCCTGAGTCTTCTCCTCGATGGACAAAAGGATGATTGCCCGGGTATCTGACGTACGGATGTTTACCCGGGTACCGACGGACGACGGGTGTTTACCCGGGTACTGACTCTCTATCTGCCTGCCCTTTCATCGGTGAGCCATGGTCTTTTATACCGGCACAGAGCTTTTTTCTGATCTATTGGTCTTCTATGCCAAGTGTTCCCACCTAGGAATTATATTCTCACTTTCCCCTATTATTGCGGCCGCTGACCGGGTAGTCAGAGACTCGCTTACTGTCGACTTGCATTTTCTTTGTCGCAACTCAACTGAGTCAACGGGGTGATGGTACCCCTTCCCCTGCTTTTAGATTCCGGCTTTGAATCTTTAAAGGCTTACGATCTTCCAAAAGGGTGTACGCAACAGGCTCGAAGTGATCGATGCGGTTACGCATGGAATGACTTCGCAAAAAGAAAGGACGTACGCCATTTTCTTGTATTTTGTTTGTTTCCTTTTTTTTTATTTTCCTTTGTTGGCATGTGGTTCTCACCACCACGACCCACCACACTCTGCTGACTACGCTAGCCGGGCTCTTAGGAATAAAGGTTTTTTTTTCTCTTCAAGAATGCTTCTGCCATTTTTCAAATACAACTCGTACGAGCAACTCGTTGTCCTAGGTTCTTATGTGTTTGATAATTCTGCGTGAGCTTACGGTAATTTATGGGTATGACGAATTTCCCGGTTTATGGTTCTTACCGGACTTCTGGCAAAAACGACAAGTGGACTCATGGAATCTAGACGTGCACGGATTCTTGTTCCCGGGGTTTTGGCGGTAGAAATCCACTCCGTATCCACACGTATAGCAAATCATATTGTGCAAAGAGTTTCCGCACCCAAGCGCTGTTCTGTTGGACTCGCGGCTGTCTTCCGGTCTGCTTTGGAATTCTTCCACAAGGACACCATCGGGAATACGTTCCTGCCTCTCTGAGCGTTGGATCTCATTTACAGGTCTACCTCGCATCGGTTTCCCATGGTTTCTTAACCACCGATCCACTCTGAACCCCTCCTTTTTAAGCTCTGCCAGAGACTTTATTGGGGACGTCAACAGTAACCCACCCATTTGGGAGTTCAAGTTATCCTTCAAAAGTTCTACAAATTCACCCTCGGCGATCTTGTGTTTCAACTTAAAGGGTAAGTTGTGCATGTAGGCGACATAATCGCTGAAGGACTCGTTATACCCTTGTTTCCTCTCCATTAATTCTTTGATCTTCATTAGGTCACATGTGGAAAAAGCGCTTTTCATTTCCCTGGTGAGCGAATAGTAATCAAAATCATAATCCTCGGCTCGATCCTCCATGAGTTGCCAATACCACTTGCTGGCTGCGCCGATCAGCAGACTATGAAATTCGGCTTATGTCATATAATTCTTGTAGTCTTTCCACACGGAATAAAAAACTTTCAACGGTCATACCGCGGCTTGTTCCGTCAAATTTTAAGTTCCATTAATCCAACCGAACACCCTTTTGTGCTGGTGCTTGAAACATTAGACTATGATCGAACTCGGGGTGCAGTTGGTGGCTGGTCTCCGGTATCTGCTGCGGAGTGGCCGTTTGTCTGGGCTCCCTTAACCGATGCATTTGGTTGTTAAAACATTCTTGGGACACCTGTTCTGGTGTTGGGGTATCTTGATGTCTTAAAAAGCTATCTGTGGGGATTCTGAGTAGTCCAGGTGGTGGGGCCATTCTTGGTTGTTCGGAAAAGGTTTGGGTGGCTTGTAACTCTGCCACATTCTTCTTCAAAGCGTTTACTTGAGCGAACATTTCCAATTCCGCATCTCTACTTAGCTTCACCAACTCCATTAGTTCTCGTTCCCGCTTATTGGCCATCTCCGAACGGTCTTCGGAACTTGCATGGTACCGTGGCAACATGATAGAGCGTCTCCTAGGCGGTCCTAGCGGTAGATCTATTCCTCCGGCTGTTTCATCCATCGTGCTTTCAATCTGTTCGGACAAGTGTCCTATCTCTTCCGGCTGGTTCTCGAAGTTTTGTAGACTCTCTTGATCTAGTGCCTCATACAGTCGGGGGGATGTCTCCCGCACTCGCACTTCGTGGTGCACGACCCTCTTCTTGTGTTCGCGATCGGGTTACTCTCACGGTGGCGGGTTGAAACAACACTTTCTTTTTTGCCCCCCTCATTTACGTTTTTGGATTGCTCTATTTGATACTTGTTTTTTTTTGTGTTCTGCTTGGTATGCAGCTAAATATATTACACGATCTACCGTGAAAGTTCCTGTCTACAACTGTTAAAATAAGATAGGTAAGCTGGGGTGCTGCTACGCCATTAATAAGTCTCTCCTTAGTCAAAAATACCGTCCGGTATTTAAGCCTCAAAAAACAAAAACTGCCCGGAGATGTTGGTCGTTGCCCTGACATGGTTACACCACGCCAACATGCCTCCGTCTTCCACTGCTTGAGGAACTTTTACTAGGTTTCGTACGTGAACCTTTCCTGGGGAGCTTTTACTATGGTTCCATATGTAAACTGGCCCATCTTTTCCAGGGGAGCTTTTACTTGGTTTCATATGTGAGCTGGCCCACCTTCTCTTGAAGAGCTTTTACAATGGCTACATATGTGAACTGGTCCACCTAAGACAGTGTATGTCCGAAAACCCCCTCCCGCCAGTCGTCGGAAAATCAGGCTGTTTGACCGATATTTGCGGACTCCACAACCTGCTGCTATTTGACCGTTACGTTCGGACTCCACAACAGTTTTCCTATTTCCCTGGCCACGTGCCTCACAAACGACCTGGCTACTTGGCCTAGTACGCCGGCAGCGTGAACCAAAGAAACTAAAATCGTCCCCCGCCCAAGATTAGTCATGGAAAGCCGCAAAGAGTCGAGCCTAGTACGTGGGCAGCGTCGATTTTACGTTTTCCGGTCAGTTCCCCCACCCCCTCTGTACTGGATCGTCAAATAATTGATACACCCGCACCGCGCCGCTAAATGCGTTACCATTATATCTGCGCTCCTATCTTCTTTGGACTCAGACTTCTCGAACTACCTGGCTACTTGGCCTAATACGTTGGAAGCGTGAGCCACCCTCGTATTATATTTACATGATTTACAGAAAAAATAGTCGATCGGCACTTAGTTGTTTGATATTATAACAAGGAAATCTCCCACATTTTTGAATTAAGGAATTTTTTTTTTCTTTTTCAAACCGATTTTTCTAATGACAAAACAAAGGACTTATGATTTTAAAAGGATAATAAACGAAAGTCATCTTAAAGTCATACCTCTATTCTGAACCATTTACACGTGATTTCGGTTGCAGAAGTTAGGGACTTTAATTTATGCTAAATAGTAAAAAAGTTAGTAAGCGCTCACTGATTATACTTAAGTTTAATATTCTATACAGAGTCAAATTAATTAGGTCAATAGATGATGGAATTTATGCCTACTTCTCGTTGAGACCAATGACCTCACCTTCCCAACATAACGAGAATAAATATTAGTAGTGCCTGAAAAAGTTCGTACCGTTCGTCAGTCAACAGTCCTCACTGCCCCACAAGCGGTAACTTGATCGTAAAACGATCGGGCAATGTTTCGGCCACGTTTCCTCCCCTTCATGCTTCCGCATGCCTGATGGATCGTCGCGGGCCGCGCAATACGATCCCCTTTTGTCATGATTGTCCCTCAAACGTTATGTCATCGTTTTTGACCTACTCCACTTCGCGCGTCAGCACCCCTTCTGGAAATGTTTACATACTCATTTTGATGTAGTTCCAATAATAGCATAATTTTATTGAGTAATAGATTGTTGGCTAGTGCCATGTAATACAAACAAGAATTAAAAAGCATACAAAATTTATGATAAGTTGGCTATAACTGTTGTTAGCGAGGAGTATCGAATTCATCACCAAGCAAAGGTGCGCACGTCAACAAAAATTGTTGGCTATTCACGACTACAAACGTCGCTCTGATGGCTCTTGTTTTTGCATAACAAAAACAATGCGGATACTCGTCGCTGAAAAGTAATTTTTATTAATTTAAAACAATATGGAACACAAAACATTTAACTCCTATTAATGAAATAGGCCATTTTTTTATGGCTCGCTCTTCCTGTTGTTTGGTTTTTGCTGATGTTCACATTAACGGCCTGCACCGGTTCACTTGACCTTTTAATTGTTTTTCAGTTTGTATTTTTAATTAAGCACTTTGCGGGACTCCGGAGCCAATTCTGTCCAGGACATGGTGATGGTCCCTCCTCCGCTGTACGGATCTCTTGTACATTTTTACGATCTTTAACAGAGCCAGGAAGATCAGTATAGCAGCGATGAATTCCAGGGTATGTTGTACTGCTTCTATTTCCTGTTTGTGGTCGACAACCTCCACGGTGTTTATCACATTTGCTGTGTTGTCGGAGGCCTTAGACTCCTTGCCGCCCATCCTGAGAATTTCGTGGAACTATGGTCTTCCTTCAAAGTGTGTTCCTTGTTAGTCCTGTTATTTCCTTTAAAGGATGCTAGTGTCCTTGCTCCTTGACGTTTTTCTTTGAGACTGGAGTTATCCCTGAGTCTTCTCCTCGATGGACAAAAGGATGATTGCCCGGGTATCTGACGTACGGATGTTTACCCGGGTACCGACGGACGACGGGTGTTTACCCGGGTACTGACTCTCTATCTGCCTGCCCTTTCATCGGTGAGCCATGGTCTTTTTATACCGGCATAGAGCTTTTTTCTGATCTATTGGTCTTCTATGCCAAGTGTTCCCACCCAGGAATCATATTTCTCACTTTCCCCTATTTTGGGTAGTCAACTGGTGTTGATTTTCTTTACTTTCTGCAATCTATTGCGGCCGCTGACCGGGTAATCGGAGACTCGTTTACTGTCGACTTGCATTTTCTTTGTCGCAATCCAACTGAGTCAACGGGGTGATGGTACCCCTTCCCCTGCTTTTAGATTCCGGCTTTGAATCTTTAAAGACTTACGATCTTCCAAAAAGGGTGTACGCAACACCATGCCTGGAATACGAATATGCCTGGAAGCTATGGATTCAAAAAGAATTAGTGGTAGAAGTCATCTCGAAAGCACATAACAGCCCGTTGGCCTCGCATGGAGGCATCCATAAAGCTATCGAGCGAGTAAGACGATACTACTTTTGGCCTGGCTTAGTACCCGATATCAGGAATTATAACGGGTGTTTTTTTTAGAGGTATAGAACTTTAAGTTGGCATTACTGTTCAAGATGGCGACCGATTTAACAGCTGTCAAGTGATTTATTCTCAGTTTGGTTTGGCAATTCGTCATGCGTGCTTACAAAATCCAACTCGTGCAAGAATTGAAACCAAACGATCATCAAGCAAGGCGTAGATTCGTCGAATGGGCCCAAAACGAGATTGCTGTTGTTCCCGATTTTTCATAAGCCTCCAAGATCTTGTGATTTAACACCGCTAGACTACTTTTTGTGGGGCTATGTAAAGTCATTGGTCTATGCGGATAAGCCACAAACGCTAAACATTTGGAAGACAACATTCGCCGTGTTATTGCGATATACGGCCAAATATTGGAAAAAGTCATTGCAAATTGGACGTCCAGATTGGACTACATCCGAGCCAGCCGTGGCTCATATCAGAATATAAATTAATAAACTCATGTTAATATTTGCATAATCCATGGCAATAGCCCTCCTAATCAAGTTTTGAGACCTCCAATGTGAAAACCGCTGAGACTCAATGAGTTTTTCAGCGCCTCTTTATCGATTTTCTCGGTCCATACCCGTGACCAAGAAGCGGAAATATAGGGATATTTATTGTTTTAGATCATTTTTCAAAGTTTGTCTTTTTAAAGGCCGTCAAAAGGATTAACGCTGACGTGGTGATAAAGTACCTCGAAGGCGATCTTTTTATGACATACGGTGTGCCGGAAACAATAGTTTCTGATAACGGTTCGCAATTGCGGTCTTATGCGTTATAAAAGCTTATGAAGCAGTACGACATAACGCATACGCTGGCGGCCATGCATTCGCCTCAAGCGAATGCCTCTAAGCGAGTCAATCGTTCTGTTATCTCAGCCAATCGGGCCTATGTGAATCCCGATCAGAAAAAGTGGGAGATCACTTAAATAAAATTTCGTGTGCATTGCACTCTTCAAAACATTCAAGCATTGGTACAACGTCAGGCAACACATATTCTCTGTTGAGGAAGCTCAATAGGCTAGACGACCGATCGTTGGTCTTTAGTCGCCCAGACACATTCGAAATAGTTCGTGCAGCCGCTGGAAAGCATATGCAAAAAGCGCATGAGCAAAACGAAATGCGATACAAATTGAGATCACGAGAGGTGAACTTTGTAGAAGGTCAAGAAGTTTTCAGACGCAATTTTAAACAAAGTTGCTTCGCACTGGTTTCAACTCGAAATTTGTAAATTCTTGAGTAAAAAACAAGAGAGAACGCTATAGTCGAGTTCCCCGACTATCTGATACCCGTTACTCAGATAGTGGAAGTCCGAAGGTGAGTCTTCAACACTGACATTTTTTGGCGGTTTGTGGGCGTTAGAGTGGGCGTGGCAAAAAGTTTTTTGGCAAATCGATAGAAATTTACAAGACTAATACAAAAATGAAAAAATATCAAAACATTTTTCAAAAGTGTGGGCGTGGCAGTTTTGGGCGGTTTGTGGGCGTTAGAGTGGGCGTGGCAACGTGAATCGACAAACTTGCGCTGCGTCTATGTCCCTGGAGTCTGTATGCCTAATCTAAACTTTCTAGCTTTTGTAGTTCCTGAGATCTCAGCGTTCATACGGACGGACAGACAGACAGACGGACAGACAGACGGACGGACAGACGGACAGACGGACGGACAGACGGACATGGTCAAATCGACTCGGCTATTGATCCTGATCAAGAATATATATACTTTATATGGTCGGAAACGCTTCCTTCTGCCTGTTACATACTTTTCAACGAATCTAGTATACCCTTTTACTCTACGAGTAACGGGTATATAAACGCTGGGAAACTATCACGCGAAGCATATACGACAGTGATAGTGCTTCAGGCGGTATCTGTCTAGGGTATCTTCGAGAAATACCCTAGTCAGATTGTACCGGGGGGCCTTTGTAGCGGCGCCTGAAAAGTACATAAGTAATTTAAGGATGGTGCCTGAAAGCATGCAGCGAATTTCGGTAACAAGAGCATCTGAAAGTTGTCAGTACTTTTAAAGTAGCTTTTGTAGATCATAAGCCTAACTTCGGATACAAGATTCGCAGATCGAATAATATCCGGAGCTTAGCTTTAAGATAAGGCCATAAAACTGCATTTTGGTGCATTATCTGACGGAAAACCCCCCAGCGGGGTTTAGCCGTAGCGTTTTTTTCTTAGCCCTCTGGTCCTTCGGAGCACCTTTACACCTCTGGTCCATCGGAGCACCTTTACACCTCTGGTCCATTGGAGCATCTTTACCCCTTTTGCCCACAGGAGCACCTTTTGCACCGATTGTTTGTAGGAGCACCCTTGGCTGCAAGTGCCCGAGGGCTCATGTCAGCCGGGCAAAAGTGACCTAACCTGAATGTGAAATTTTCTTTGGCACACGTGGCGATGGCCTTCAGGCATTCGCGGGACCAGTCCAGCACTTATTAATCCATTCTTCTTAATTTAACTCAATTCAAAAAAATCAAATGCGACGAGAAAACTAAAACGAAACAACAACAAATTAAAAAAATTTAATTTATCGAGCCGCGCCTAAAAGTCTATCTTGATGTTCCTGCATATGCAGAAGGGAATCTAAATCCAACGCTATCATAGCAATGAGCTTTTAGAGCAAAGCAAGAGTAGTTAAATTTCAATATAAAACGAATAAATGTTAATTTATTTTTAGTTAGGGAAATTATGCTCAGCTCATGTTATGAAAAATGTTAATATGAAATCTTAAAATTGACAGCAGCAACAAAACACCAAAAATTCAACTATTTCCCCGGAGCCGGAGATCGATCTTTCGTCGATGGAATTTTAGTGCGGTGAGTCCGTTCCTTTTATGAACTTATTCTTTTTCCTTTATATTTTGTGCATACATATTACTTCAAAAATATATTTTTTTACATGAGCTGCAAAGCTAATCATTCCCTCCACAATTAATACAAACTAAAGAAAAAATTAATTCCATTTACACAAGAAAGTACAAATTATTAAAAAAAAAAGGCAATTGATAATGAAGCCTTCAGTTAGCCAAAAATATGATAAATTAATTTAATGTTTAAACAAGCATTGAAATGAAATAATATTTGATAGCTCTTTCTTGCTCTATCGTTCCTATACTCGATATACTCTAAACTTAAACTTTTATATGTGTACTTAATACACACTCAACATATGTAAAACACAAAATTAATACATTCGTCATAGAAATGAAGTAGTTTAAGCTAACCCCTTATTCAAAATTATTAATAGTTTTTTTTAGTAGAGTTCCCTAGACTTGTCCGATTTTCTTTTTCCGCAGATATTACCGTGATGGATGACGCCCGATGCCCCTCTGCGCCGTTCGGAATCTATGATGAGATGACGTTCTGCTAAGTTATTAGATCGAACTCATGCTGATGATTCCGCGGTCGTAGGGGACAAAGGGGTCACCTGAGCCATGCTCTCAGGTGGGTTACCGTAGGTAGGGTGGGCACTTGCGACCCCAATAACACCCGTGGCTTCGCTTTGACCAATTTCTCTTGTCCGTTTGCCGATCTTCTATCATCTTCGTCTTCTATTACTATTTTTTCTTTTGAATCCTTTTATAAGCTCTTCCGGTTCTCTTAACTAGCTTGTTTCTATCGCAGCACGTTTATTCTGTTTTTTTTTTTTTTTTTTTTTTATTCCTTCTATTCCTCTCGGGAACTTAGGGCTTCTACGAGAGCTTTCCATCTAACTCTATTTTGAGCTGTCTGTTTTGCACGTACCCATGTGGTGTTTATTTGGGCTAGTTCTTGGTGAGCGGTTCTTCTCCAGGTTGCTCTTGGCCTCCCTACTCGCCTGCTTCCTTGGGGGTTCCAGTCTAGTGCCATCCTCACTATGCCACTCGGGTTTCTTCTGAGAGCGTGCCCTATCCACATCCATTTCTTCTTCCTTATTTGTATGTGAATCGGGGACTCGTCTGTAACGCGACCCAGTTCTGTGTTGGCTATTCTGTTTGGCCAGAATACTCCACATATGACTCTCAGGCATTTGTTGCTGAAAGCCTGTAGCTTCTGCGTTATTTTCTTCGTAACGAGCCATGTCTCACTTCCGTGTAGCAGTATGGATTTCACACACGCATTGTAGATCCTGAGCTTTGATCGTCGGTCTCTCCATATGGAAAACTGGTAATGTACTCGATTGGTTCCCGTTTATGTTCCCTTGGCTGGAGTGGTTGAAGCGCATAGCTTTTGTTTTCGCTATGTTTACCACGAGCCCTACGCTGCTGGCTATCCTGACGAGGTCGTCACTTTTCCTCTGTATGTCGCCGAGTCTGTGCGATATGAGACAGATGTCGTCTGCGTAGTCCAAGTCCTCAAGGTGTCGTGTGAGGTTACACGTAATTCCCTTGGCTGGAGTGGTTGAAGCGCATAGCTTTTGTTTTCGCTATGTTTACCACGAGCCCTACGCTTCTGGCTATCCTGACGAGGTCGTCACTTTTCCTCTGTATGTCGCCGAGTCTGTGCGATATGAGACAGATGTCGTCTGCGTAGTCCAAGTCCTCAAGGTGTCGTGTGAGGTTACACGTAATTCCGCGCTTGGAAGAGCATACTTCGCTCATTAGCTCGTCGACTACGATGTTGAAGAGGAGTGGTGACAGCGGGTATCCTTGCCGAATTCCGGTGTTCGTCTGGAAAGGTGCACTAGTTTTTCCATTGTGCAGTACCGCCAGGTTGGCATCGTCATACATCGATTCGATGATGGCGATGAGATTTGCAGGTACTCTTTTTCTTGCAAGTGCTCGCCATATTGCTGCTCTTTCAACTGAGTCGAATGCCTTCTTGAAGTCGATGAACAGGAGGAAAAGCGGGGCTCTCCATTCCACAGTTTGCTCGGTTATTATGCGTTGTGTATTTGCCTGGTCTACGCAACTCCTGTGTGGTCTGAAGCCTGCCTGTTCGTTTCAGATTGTTGGCTCAATTTTCTCCTGGACGAACAGAAGTGTAGCTAAGATCTTGTAGCTGGTGTTGAGCAGTGTTATCCCTCTCCAGTTGTTGCAGTCACTAAGGTCGCCTTTTTTGGTAAGCTTCACAATGGTTCCGTCTGCGGTGGGTTTCGGCAATACGTGCAATCTGCTGGTATAGCGAGCGCATGTTGTTCTCGCCGGCTGCTCGTTCTGCGTCTGCCGCAAGTCTATCCAGCTGTGCTCTTTTGTCCATTCTGTCCGACCTTTTCACCGCTCTGCATAGTCCGCAATACTCCTCACGGTACTGTGTGAGCTGGTCCGCCAGAGGCTTCAGGTGGTTCCTCCTTCTAATCAGGTCCCAGGTCAATTCAGATATTTGTTCCGTACGTCCAGTAGCGAGTGTCTCCATTTCCTGCTAATGCATATGTGGTCGATCTGGTTGCGCGTATTACCACTTGGAGATGTCCATGAGTATTTGTGGACATCTTTGTGTGGTAATATTGTGCCGCCGATGACCAGTTGGAATAGCTGGCAGAGTTCCACTAATCTCTCTCCGTTATCGTTGCGAGTCCAAGTTCCATGCTGGGCCATGACAGATCTTAGTCCGGTGTTGTTGGGGCCAATTTTTGCATTGAAGTCACCCATGAGGATGTTAATGTCACCTTGCCGTAGCTTGTTGAGGGTTGCTGTAAGGGCAGTATAGAAGTCGTCCTTGGTGTCGTCGTTTGCGTCTTCCGTCGGGGCATAGCATTGGGTGATGTTTATGTATCTAGCTCTACATCTGAACCTGGCGGTCATTAATTTATCAGAAATGGGTTCCCAGGAAACCAGTGCCTTCTTTATGCGCTTGGACTGAAAATCCCCACTCCATATCTGCTGCCGTCACTGTTGCCACTGTGTAGGACTAGATTGATATCTGATGTCGTTGTTACCCCACAGCTAGCCCACCTCATCTCGCAGATTCCAGCTATTGCAATGTGGAGTTTCTCCATCTTCGCCTCGAACTGTGTTAACCTAGATGGTTCTCTTAGAGTTCTAACGTTCCATTGTCCAATTCGTGTCCGTTTTGAGATGCTTATGGTCGTTATCGAATTTGGGGAGCCGTTTATGTTTAAATTTATGGTATTAGTTTCAGTAATCGTTGTAAGTTTTTCGACCGATCTGGTGATTGGCCAGATGCGGCTTATCCCAGTGGTGGGGCTGCCACCTGTCGTCATCGGGGATTGGCGTCTACGGTGTTGTGTTGTTATTCGTAGAAAATCTGATCTTAGTAATGATAATTTAGTGTAGCCGGTATGACATCTGTGCAAGCAAGACCTCCAGTCCCAAAGCCGAAGAGCTAGAGCCGGAAAATTAAAACGTGCCCTGCCAGTACAGATCGTCCGTAAAACACATACCGTTGCACGTTACAGCATGCGTAATGCGGAAAAGTAGATGACCTCCGTCCGTATCGACGCAACTTGGAGGCACAGAAAGCCGATTCAATATTTTTATGCACAGTTGGAGAAATATGGTTAAACTCCTTGCTGTCCTTGACCGAAGGTTGCCCTTTACATATTTGGCATATTTTGTAAGGGTTCTGCTCCCTGTACTCGACGTTTGCAAAAGTACACACCAGCTAAGCGCGCTTGTTCAGCAACTCGATGAAGTGTATAACCGTTGGGTAGCATCCTAGACCATTCCAGCTGGCTACGTATAAGCTACTTCGGGCGCCCGTGTCGGAAACGTAATTGGTTCACTACAGCTTGAACGTTGTCCGGGTGGATGAGCAAAGACTTAACGGAGGGTCGCGCTGTATTTTGTTGTTTCGGTTTCAGAATCGTCTGGAGGGGGAATCGGGGTTTCCTGCATTATGGTGCGTTCTGCGCTCAGCTCGCCGGTATTGGGGTCGGGTTTTTCCTATCCCTATAATCTCTGTTTCCCACCATATATAAAAGATAAGTGCATTTGACTGAAACTACTCTAATCCAAATAAGAAAGAAACGCAAAAAATATGAATTTAGCGAATTCCCCAAAACGGAGTAAACGATAGCAGAAAATTAGGGAACCGCGTTGTGTTGGGAAGTGATCGAGATTGTAGTAATCACTCGTTCCTCTATACCCTCCCAACCTTTGGAAATGTGTGGAACGTTATACATTTCACCTAAAAAAAATCAATTCATCGCATTAATCTTGATATTTTATTGGCATTATGTATTTACTAAATTATATGTTTTTATTTTAATATAGCTCACACAACCCAAAAATTTTCATATTTATCTTATTTCGTTCCCTAGGCATAATTTTTAGACTATTAATTTTCTTTGTTACTTAGTATTTACATCGTTTAATTTTTTTCTTAAGGTATCGTTTTAGGTTTTACTTTAAATATCGAGTATATTTTTCTTCCTAAGAAATTCCAGCTTTTACTCTAGAAATTTTACCGTACTATTTATATTTTACACTAAATTGAATTATTTATTTTTTACCTCATGGTTGTCGCCAAGAAGCTCGTTGGGCCCAATGAACTCCTACATAGCTGTATATCAAGGGTTAATTAAGTATGGATACGTGCGTATGTTTATGTGTCTAGGTGTATATATTTGGAAAATTATAAGATATTATTTAAGTAGTATTAATAAAGGGAGTTAGAATAATATTTCTATATTTAATGTTAATCAATCATAATTTATAAGCTAATCTTCAATTTTAATATTTCTCTTCCATTATTGTTCAACTATTCTTCTTCAAATCATGTTCAATTATTCTTCTTCAAATCTTGTTAAATTATTCTTCTTCAATTACTTTCAATCTTCATTATCAATTAGTTCTTTTAATTTCCGTCATCCATTCTTTTGCTTCAATTGCTGTTTCTTTTCAATTCGTACTCCGAATATTCTTTTCCGCTTAAACTAATTTTAATATGTATATATATTTTCTTTTACATTTCCAAGGCATGTCTAGAATTAATTAAAGCTAATATTTTGCAAAAAATATACTGGTTTAAAGTATATAATTTTCTTATACGGCTCCGGCCGTAGGCAGCAGCAACATCACTGGTTTGTTTCGTTTTAATATTTTCTCTCTCTTTCTCTTGGTTCCTTGGTCGGAGAGCATGAGGCACCCTATATCAGCGACATATTCGTACTCACGGCGATTTTTCTCTACATCTCTGTCATCTTTATCTGCTTACTCCACGTGTTCTGGATTCCTTTTCCTTGTCTCTTTCGTCTCTAATTCCCAGATCTGGCCTTCGCGCCAGTTTCGATCACATAGAAAAGAAATCTGGGCAGCTTGCGGTTACTATAGACAGCACCTATGCATAAACATAATTTTTTTTTTTATTACAAATACGGCAGGAAAATAAAATCTTCAAAAGATACCATCCACCGCATGGATCCACCATCCTTGCACGATTCATAACTCTCCAAGTAGAGTTACGCCGACGTACTAAATAAAAACCTCCGAACGCTCTAAAGTCCTTGCTTCGCTCACCGGGACTTCCAGTCAGGCGACTCTTTAGTCGCCTTTTACGACAAGCCGAGCCCGCTGAGGTGGTATTCTTGCCCCGCCACCACACGGGGGTGCTTTTTATCCAACGGGTCTGCTGGCCGTCTCATCAATGCGAACACGTTTCATCATGCCGATGATAATGCCACCTAGTCCATGAAGCCAGTCAGTGATCTCTTCCCCGGAATTACCTTCTTGCTTTAGGTATTGGGCCTCTATCTCTAGGTCGATCGTTGGATGCCCGCAAGAACATGGGCCACATCTTCCGAGATTGTTCTGAATCCTCTGATCAGTCTAAGGGCCAGGGTCCGTGATACTGCACGCGCGTTGTCCAAGTGTCACTTTATTCGGGACACTCCTCCAGATGGGGGCAGCGTATAGAAGCGAAGATTTCGCGACCGCCACGAGCAGCCTTCTGGCCGGCATCCTGGGTCCACCTATATTTGGCATGAGTCTTGCCAATGCTGCTGCTGTCATCGGTGCCTTCCTGCTGGCGTATCTTGCATGCTCCTTGAATGACAGTCTGTTGTCTATAAGAACTCCCAGGTACTTAAGGAATCCAGCTGACTCTATTTGAGTGTCTTTGACCGAGACCCGTATACTCTCGACGGCCTTTCTGCTGCTCAACAACACCACTTCGGACTTGTGCGCAGCGATGCTGAGACCGGCCTTTTCCAGCCAGTTAATAGTTGTGCTAATCGCTGCATTGCTAATGTCCTGTAACTCCGGTATTGTTTTGGCAACCGCTGCTACTGCCACGTCGTCTGCAAAGCAGAGTAGCTCAACTCCGGTGGGCTTGCTAATGGACAATATCCCGTTATGCATTATATTCCACAGGATTGGTCCAAGAACCGACCCTTGTGGGACATATGTGATTTTTTGGCCCGGCACCAGTATCGTACCAAAGTACACGGTCCCTAAAGTAGCTGCCAATGATGATCCTGAGGTAACGAGGTATACCCGGTACCAGCTTCATGTTCTTTCAGCGGGATGAGAAGAGACCATCTATCAGGCACTGTTGGAAGGTGTCCCTGAAGATTTCTGGCTTAGCATTTGCGGCAGCCATAACTACGACACCTGGGATGCCATCAGGACCAGGGGCTTTGTTGGGCTTTATTCTTCGATTACCTCACTTGCAGTGACACACGGAAAATCTGGAGCAGGGATTTCTTGCGCGGGTTGCCATAGAGTATCCTGCTTTGGGAATAGATCAACCACGATGGTTGACAGTAGGACTGGGTCCTGTGGAGTACCACCTTCAGCGGCTTTCAGTTTGTTGCTAACTATTTTGTAAGCGATACCCCAGGGGTCTTCGTCGACTCTTGCCAGCAACTCTTTAAAACCATTTGCTTTCGCAACAGCTATGCCGTTTCTAAGATCTGCACGTTTCGTGAAGTTCGTCGTGCTGAGGAAGTCCTCTAGCTCGTTGCGCCTGTCTCCTTGCCCTGAAGCATTCCGAGCGTAGCTGGTTGAGGGAGCCGTTCCACCAGTAGACCGGAGGTTTGCGTTTGCCATTTTTCCTCTTTCGCTGCATCGCATGCAGCTTCCAGCATCTTCATGAGCGCCGCCACCATGGTTTCCGCCTGCCCATTTGTTGGCTCCATTTGCTCGATGCTAAAGGGCCCGCATGTCCTTGTCCAGCTTTCTGGTGTCCCATGCTTGCCCAAGGGTACTCCTTGCCTGTCGTTGTATGATGCACGACGAGCGGGCGCTGAATCTGATTAGGGCATGATTGCTCAGAGTTACGTTCTCCTGAACCATCCAATTAGCAGTGGAGGCTAGACTTCGGTTAACAAAGGTGACGTCGATTAATGATGTACCTCTGTCGTTGTTAAACGTCGGCTTCCCACCATCGTTCAGCAGCACCAGATCCAGCTGGTTCATGGCATCGATAACGGCCCTTCCTCGGAGGTTAGATGTCCGGCTTCCCCATTCTATTGCCCAGGCGTTGAAGTCACCTGCAATGACTACCGGCTTGCGCCCTCTAGCGTGGTGTATTAGGTTGTCTAAAAAGTCCTCGAAAAGGTCCGGACTATCACTAGGCGGGGCAGCTATATAGGTGGACACCCTTCACTTTAGCGTACGCAATGCCGCGCATTGGCACACTTTCCTGGTCCTCTATGTAGAGGTTTCTGCAGCATATGTCACCTTTCGAGTAGAGTCGAAAAGAACTCCTGCATTTTCCACACCAGGGGCGTACGGTTCACTTAGTATCATGACGTCAGCATTGCGCTCTATCGCTGTTTGGGACAGAAGGCTCTGTGCAGCTGCGCAGTGATTGACATTAAGCTGTAGTATGTTAATCATGGATGCGGCGACTTAAGACTCCTTTTCTGTGTTCGCTTTGAAGGCAGGGCATGTAAAGCTACCTGTCGGTAACAGAATTGCAGATCAGGCAATTCGGCGGGTTGACACAGCCCTTCGCTTTGTGACCTCGTTCGCCGCACCGGAGACAGCAGTCCGAGCGATCAGGATCCTTGCAGTTGAGTGCCCTGTGACCGTAAAGCTATAAAGCTCCATTGCAGTCGTCGCCTCATCCATGTCGCTGCAGGCTAGCGCCATTCTCCGCGCGCCCTTGCAGCCATTTTCCGAAGGGATTCTTCGATAGGTCCTCTGTATTCGGGCATACTTGCAGCAGCTTTCCTCTCCACTTCGAGCAACAACTCTCCTTGTTGGGTCCTCCTGATTTTTTTGACGTGGCTGCCCAGTTCTGACAGGCTCGGGTCTGCTTTGAGTTTACGGAGCATGTCCGTGTACGAGGCTTCTCCAGTCTTCTTAATTATGATGGCTTACGGTTTTTTTCGTAGTCGCTTAGATGGACCTTAGTCCACTCCGAATTTTTGTTACCCTCTTTGGCAACGGACGCAAAGCTGGGCGGAACAGGCTCGTCCCCCTTATGCGTCTGCTAAAGCACGTCCTTGCTAACCAGAAGCTTCTTTTGGGGAGGCTTTGCTGGGGCGCTCCTTTTGCTGGCTGCTGTGATGCTCGCTGGTTTGGTTTGCGCTTCCGTCTGGGTTGCCGTACTCTTTGCTGGGGCTTCCTTGACTTTGGCCTCCTGCAGCTGTATAGCTCTGGCATTTAGAGCTGCCAACTCCGAGATCACAGCCTTGGTTTCCCGCGTAACGTGGCGCTGCGTCTCAAAAGCTTATGGCAGTACCGCTATTTTCGAGTTCATAGTGCCCAGGATGCTGCTGAAGTCCTCGTTTTTGTAGGCCGATAGGTCTAGTGGCCTAGTCGGCCAAACAAGCGGGGTTTTTGCTGGTGTGGGACGGGACGGCACGCTGATGAGGTCGGAGATCTTCCTATTCATCAGGGATGTTGAGGGGGCCAAGTTCTCTGTTGTAGTAGCTCCACCGATGCTGGTTGTTGACGTAAGCGTCTGGGGGACGGCTTGCGCTACGCTCACAGCCGCTGGCATTACAGCTCGGTCCGTTATCTCCGTGATCTCCTGGACATTCTGGCGCTTCGTTTGAATGGGTCCACCACGTCGTCGGGGGCAGTGCCCCCCGCTGGACCGTCTATTGATTGACAAGATTCAACCCTAGTTTACCCTATGCGAACATAGAGCACCGAATTTAACAGGTTTCCCACTTAGGCCACGGATTTCTCCTAGGCGTTGGCTGATGGAGGTTATTCCGCCCCTTCTCGGACACCAGAGCCTCTACTTGGGCACCGAGATGGTGAGAGGATGATGTCTGTCCGCGACTTTTATGTCGATTCCCTTGCTAAATATTGGTCAACTCCACGCAAATTTATATATAACTATATATTTTGTTGGTTTTTCGTAATTTTTAGCAATTGTCCACTTCAAAAAATTCAATTTATTGTTTGAATATTACTATTTAGGTACAGGTACACTATTCAACTGTTCGAGCAGCCCTGGCAGAGCCGATGGTCTGGCAACGCCACTAAGCTCCGATCACTTGCGACGTAAGTTGGCAGCGCTGTCAGCTGTTGTTCTCAGCTGCAAAGTCATAAAAATTTAATCGCGCCGAAATAAAGCACATGAGCATCGTGTGGCTTTGGGCAGTTATTCCGCCAGACTCGCCAAGTCGACTTCCTGATAAAGAATTTTTCCGCGCAGCTTAACAAAAACACGTCCGATTTTAGCAAGTGCAAAACTCTCTCCCATGCATAAATATGTGTATGCATATGTGTGTAGCGAATTCTCTTATACTAACACTCCGCGAAAATATGTATGTACACCGCGTGGCTTGGCAGCACATAGGCGTGTAAAACTGCCGGCCAACAGTAACTTAATTCTATAACGTAAATACAAAATAACGCTTTTCAGTGTTCTTATTTACCTGTCATTGCAAATACCTGTCATTGCAAATACTGTCACTTTTTAAAATTTCAGGAATCGAAAAGCGGCGATTTCCATTGTCTTTACGCAGTTCCCGCACTCAAATTATAGAGTAAGGGATCGTTCGCAAATCGAAGTCCCCTTATTGTTCTCCTATTTGGGTGGTCCCCAAGAAGGCAGACGCCTCTGGGAAACAAAAATTTAGGTTGGTAGTTGATTACAGGAATCTAAACGAGATAACTGTTAATGACAAATTTCCCATTCCTCGAATGGATGAGATATTGGATAAATTGGGTAGATGCCAATATTTTACCACCATTGATCTAGCTAAGGGTTTTCACCAAATCCAGATGGACGAAAATTCTATTGCAAAAACAGCTTTTTCAACTAAGCATGGGCATTACGAATATACACGTATGCCTTTTGGCCTATAGAATGCTCCAGCTACTTTTCAGAGATGTATGACTAATCTTTTGGAAGATTTGATCTACAAAGATTGTTTAGTCTATTTGGACGATATTATTGTTTACTCCACTTCATTGGAGGAACATATTTTATCTCTAAAGAAAGACTTTGAGAAACTGAGAGACGCCAACTTGAAGTTGCAGCTAGACAAATGTGAATTCATGAAAAAAGAAACTGAATTCCTGGGACATATTGTCACAACAAATGGCATTAAACCAAACCCAAACAAAACTAATGGAATCACAAATTATGTGGGTTCTATCGCAAGTTCATTCCTAACTTTGCTAAGATAGTTAAACCCATGACCCTCAAACTAAAGAAAGGTGCTGTAATAGATATTAAATATAAAGACTACATCGAATCATTTGAAAAAATAAAGGTTTTGATAACTTCAGATCCGATATTAACCTACCCCGATTTTTCGAAGCGCTTTTCTCTAACAACCGACGCGAGTAATGTAGCTATTGGTGCAGTGCTATCACAGAACCATAAGCCCGTTTGTTATGCCAGCAGAACGCTGAACGAACACGAAATCAACTATGCTACCATTGAAAAAGAATTGTTAGCTATAGTTTGGGCGACAAAATATTTCAGGTCATACTTATGAGTGATCACACGCCATTGGTATGGCTGAATAATATCAAAGGGCCGAACATGAAATTACAAAGGTGGAAAATCAAACTTAATGAATTCGATTATAAAATGAAATATCTTCCAGGCAAAGAAAACTATGTGGCGGATGCTCTTTCCCGCAATTTACTTCCCTTATGATGAGGATTTTCTGATCTTCCAGAGGGCATTTACCGAAATCATAAGCCCTAACAATTTCACAAAACTATTGAGATGTACCACGAAGCTAATTGATATACTAACTTATGCGGAATTTAAGGATTTAATCCTAAAAAGACATAAGGAAGTTTTACATCCAGGCATAGAAAAAACCATTAATTGGTTTAAAGAAAAATACTATTACCCAGATAGTCAAAAGCTAATTCAAAATATTATCAACGAATGCGAAATCTGTAATCTGGCAAAAACAGAATATAGAGACACTAAATTGACATTTGAAACAACACCAGAAATATTTAACACAAGGGAAAAATACGTGATAGATTTTTATCTCACGGGTAACCAGATCTTCTTATCTTGTATTGATATTTATTCAAAACTTGCCTCACTAGTTTAAGTTAAAAGTAGAGATTGGCTAGAAGCGAAAAGAGCCATTACTAAAATATTCAATGATATGGGAAAGCCACAAGAAATTAAAGCAGACAAAGATTCAGCTTTTATGTGCATAGCTTTGCAAAATTGGTTAAGATTTCTGTAACAACCAGCAAAAATGGTGTATACGATATAGAAAGATTTCACAAGACCGTAAACGAAAAGCTAAGAATCATCGTTAGTGAACAAAATATCGAAGATAGGTTTACAAGGTTCGAAACAATCTTATTCGTCTATAATCATAAAACTAAACATAATAGTACAAAACGATCTCCGGCAGACACTTTTCTATATGCAGGCAGCCCAGACTTTAACGTACAACAAAACAAAATTGATAAGATCGAATATCTTAATAAGAATAGGCATGATTTTGAAGTTGATATAAAATATAGACAGGCTCCACTCGTGAAGAGTAAAATCACCAATCCATTTAAAAAGACAGGAAGAATTGAACAAGTAGACAGTAAACATTTTGAGGAAACAAACCGCGGCAGGAAAATCGTTCATTATAAATCAAAATTCCAGAAACAAAAAAAGATTAATAAGAGCAAATACGATAATTCCAGACCAGCCAGAGAAGCGCAAAGTACGCAATCTATTTCTAATAATGCTAAGTTGCATGTTATCACATGTTATCATTCAATAACCAAGTATTTCATAAAGATACAGATAAATTAATATTCGACAAATGTATTGTTGGACTTATTAAACAAGAGCAAACTCAATGCAAATACATTAAAACCCAAAGAAATTTTCAAATAAATTATATAGAACCAAATATACTTTTAACATGGAATATTCCTGAAACAGTTGTCAACCAAGATTGTACAAACAACAAAATATTAATATCAGGAAACAACATCATTAAAATTAAAAATTGTACCATGCAAATAGATGAATTCCTAATTTCTAATAATGTAGCAGATTTTACACAAACGATTTATATCACCAACAATGTTACAAGTTTAGAACCAATAAATCTTTTAGAAACAAGAGAAATGATAAAATTGCATGTAAAACACTACAACTTTTTCCAAATTATATGCATTACAACTTTTGTCATCATGATAATTAGTTTGACTCTGTATTTAGCATATAAGTTAAAAACAAGAGAGAACGCTATAGTCGAGTTCCCCGACTATCTGATACCCGTTACTCAGCTGGTGGAAGTGCGAAGGAGAGTCTTAAACACTGACAGTTTTTGGCAATTTGTGGGCGTTAGGGTGGGCGTGGCAAAAAGTTTTTTTGCAAATCGATAGAAATTTACAAGACTAATATAAAAATGAAAAAATATCAAAACATTTTTCAAAAGTGTGGGAGTCGCAGCTTTGTTCGGTTTGTGAGCCTTAGAGTGGGCGTGGCAAAAAGTTTTTTGGCAAATCGATAGAAATTTAGAAGACCAATACAAAAATTAGAAAATATTAGAACATTTTTCAAAAGTGTGGGCGTGGCAGTTATAGGCGGTTTGTGGGCGTTAGAGTGGGCGTGGCTACATGAATCGACAAACTTGCGCTGCTTCTATGTCTTGGGAGTCTGTATGCTTAATCTCAACTTTCTAGCTTTTGTAGTTCCTGAGATCTCGACGTTCATACGGACAGACAGACGGACGGACAGACGGACATGGCCAGATCGACTCGGCTATTGATCCTGATCAAGAATATATATACTTTATATGGTCGGAAACGCTTCCTTCTGCCTGTTACATACTTTTCAACGAATCTAGTATACCCTTTTACTCTACGAGTAACGGGTATAAATATACCTAAGAAAATTATTGTCAAATACTGTAAACAAAAAGAAGAACATCCGTACCTTGAAACTAATGTCAAGGAAAATATTCAACCAGAAAACAATGTTATGATATATCCCAATTTAACGACCTGAGGACAGGCCAAATTCAATGATTGGGGGAGTGACATATCCGTAAGTCCCTAAGACTTAAGCACATGCCCTTCAGTACCAGTCCCTAAGGATTACCTAACGAATCCCTAGGGAGTCCCCAGGACTCCTAGAGGAATCCTAGGGGAAGACTCCATACAAATCTGACAGGAATATCCATACAACAGGCGTTAGTGGCGAGGAATTCGAAGTTCCAGAGGAAATCCTCTGAAATTCCTCAGGTATTCCCCTGGAATATCCTCAGGAATTCCCGAGGAACTTTTTCGGAATTCCTTGGGAAAATACCTGTAAATACAGAAAAATCTCCCAAAAAACGTAAACAATGTATTTAATTGGTAAATTCAATTATTATTTTTTTTTTATTCCATTAATATTTTCCTATTTTTGTTTGCGTTCTTTTTAACATGCAAGTGCCGTCAGTGGGGCAAGGCCTTCTCCGGTGGCTGCTGGGCTGGCCTTCTAATGTGCTTATGCTATCTGTAAAGAAACATATTGAAATAATATATATTAATATCATGTAGTTTCAATGCAATTAGCTATGCTAACTTACCAATGCGAAACAATACTTACCGGTTTTTTATATTTAACGTTGAAAATGTTCCAAACACCACTTGTCATGTTCTACAATTGAATAAAAATGCAAAAAAGGGGTGACGGAAAACAAAACAGAAAATTCTGACAGGCATTTCTGACAGGGTATTTCCGACCATAATGATCCCGTGTAATTAGAGTAATTCTAATTACAAATAGATAAATAATTAAAAATGGACGCATTGGCGTTGCCTATAGCGACAGTTTAATTTCTTAAAAAATTTAAAATCCTTAAATCAACAAATATAAATTAAATATACACTTTAAAATATAAAAATATCCCACCAATAATTAGAACGGTATTCAGAAGTCTATACATAGCGTTTTTTTCTCTACTCTCATTTTGTCCTCTCTCATCTCTCACTCTCATTTTCGGTCACTGCTCCTAACTACTTCGAAAAAAAACAACAAATATGAACTTCTAACATAGGCAGCATCAAAACCATGACAAAATTTGGCTTGACTTCGGTGTTTGAAACTTTGCTAAAAAAAACCTGTGAGATTTGCTTTTGTTTTTTCGAACTCTCGCAAGGAAAAATACGGGCGAGGAATTTTGGTACTGAAGGGTGCCTACACACTAATACACATACAACTTGTACACCCAAACACACACACACACCCAATGCAACTCTGGATGTACCAAACAGATACCAGATACCTGATAAGTCACCCACTGGTAGACTTAACATCCGTTGTCTAATTTAAACAATCTATGCTTTAGCCCTCGCATCATCGTTGCGTTCCCACGTTCAAAGCTCGGACTCGCAATCCCGAAAAACAGAAGTATTAGATTTCAATAAACAAAATTATAAGAATCTAAGAGCACTTGTATCCAAGAGCGAATGCACTCGAATCCAAGAGAAATGCAAAGACTATTAAAGTCAGCAACTCCAAAGCTTTCTCTCTTTATTTGATCAGACCCTAAAGTCTAAAGTCCATTTTAGAAAAGCTCAAAACCGAGGCTTGAACGTCAAAAAATCAGAGTAATTATCAGAGTTCAGTTTGAGACCTATAATTAGGTCGGTGTTCTTCTTAACTAAAAATATTGTAATCATTCAGTAAAATAAAATTATATTTTTTTTACATATGAGTATTGCGATTATTTAATTATATATATATAAATGTATGAATGAGTTGGGTTTCTTTTCTTTTGTAGCACGCTTTGGCTGCTATTCGGCTCTCAGGTTGCTTGTTTTTGCTGGTGTTCACATTAACAGCCATGCACCGGTTCACTTGTTCTTTTATTATACCCGTTACTCGTAGAACGTATGAACGTCGAGATCTCAGGAACTACAAAAGCTAGAGAGTTGAGATTAGGCATACAGACTCCAGGGACATAGACGCAGCGCAAGTTTGTCGAATCATGCTGCCACGCCCACTCTAACGCCCACAAACCGCACAAAACTGCCACGCCCACATTTTTGAAAAATGTTTAAATATTTTTTCATTTCTGTATTGGTCTTGTAAATTTCTATCGATTTGTTAAAAATCTTTTTGCCACGCCCACTCTAACGCCCACAAACCGCCCAAAGCTGCCACGCCCACAGTTTTGAAAAATGTTTTGATATTTTTTCATTTTTGTATCAGTTTTGTAAATTTCTATCGACTTGCAGGAAAACTTTTTGCCACGCCCACTCTAACGCCCACAAACCGCCAAAAACTGTCAGTGTTGAAGACTCTCCTTCACACTTTCACTAGCTGAGTAACGGGTATCAGATAGTCGGGGAACTCGACTATAGCGTTCTTTCTTGTTTTTAATTGTTTTGCCGTTATTATTTTTAATTAGGCACTTTGTGAGAAAACGGATGCAGTCCTGTCCAGGGTATGGTGATGGTCCCTCCTCCGCTGTACGGATCTCTCGTACATTTTCAGGATCTTTAATAGAGCCAGGAAGATCAGTATAACAGCGATGAATTCCTGGGTATGTTGCACTCCTTCTTTTTCTGCCTGTGGTCGACAACCTCCACGGGTATTTGATGTACTGATGATTACCGCTGGGTATTGACTACGGGTGTTTTCCCGGGTACCGACGAACTACGGGTGCTTACCCGGGTACTGACTAACTTTTTATCTGTGAGCCATGGTCTTTTTATACCGGCATAGAGCTTTTTCTGATCTCTTGGTCTTCTATGCCAAGTGTTCCCATATTTCATATTTCTCGCTTTCCTCTATTTTGGGGAGTCAATACCCGTTCGGTGAAGTGTGACTGGAACTGGTGTTGATTTCCTTTTCTATCTGCAATCTTATTGTGGCCGCTGACCGGGTCATCGGAGACTCGTTTATTGCCGACTTTTATTTTCTTTGTCGCAATCCAACTGAGTCAACGCGGTGATAGTACCCCTTCCCCTGCTTTAAGATTCTGGTTTTGAATCATCAAAGACTTACGATCTCACGAAAAGGGTGTACTCAACAGGCTCGAAGTGATCGATGCGTTTGCGCATGGAATGACTTCGCAAAAGAAAACCGTACTCCATTTTCATTTATTTTTGTTGTTTTTTAGTAGATTTTCTTTCCTTCTTCTAATTATGCGCCCATAAGCGTGTGGCTTCGACTGCGCCAGCCGGGCTATTATGAAAAGATAGATGTTATCGGTTGTGATCTGTTTTTTTTTCTTTAAGAATGCATCTGCTACTTTTCAAATAAAACTCGGACTAGCACCGGTATCAAGTAATGCCAGTATTTCTACTCCATCACCCTTAGTGATGTCTTGTTGTACTCCATCTCCGTTTCCGCGACTTTCTGTTTAAAGCGTCTGTGTTCAGTTATGTTTTCATAAAGTTTTGGTGTCGTGCCAATGCAAATTCCTGCTCTCGTTGTTCTAGGTTCTTACGTGATCGGTAATTCTGCTTAAGCTTAAGGTAATTTACGGGTATGACGAATTTCCCGGTTAATCGTCCTTACCGGACTTCTGGTAAAAACGACAAGTGGACTCATGGAATCGAGACGTGCATGGATTCTTGGCTCTGGGGTGTTGGCGGTAGAAAGCCTCTCCGTATCGACACGCAAATCATATCGTGCAAAGAGTTTCTGCACCCAGGCGCTGTTCTGTTGGACTCGCGGCTGTCTCCTGGTCTGCGTTGGAATTCTTCCACAAGGACACCATCGGGAATACGTTCCTGCCTCTCTGAGCGTTGGATCTCATTTACAGGTCTACCTCGCATCGGTTTCCCATGGTTTCTTAACCACCGAACCACTCTGAGCATCTGATTTTTAAGCTCTGCCAGAGACCTTATTGGGGACTTCAACAGTAACCCACCCATTTGGGAGTTCAAGTTATCCTTCAAAAGTTCTACAAATTCACCCTCGGCGATCTTGTGTTTCAACTTAAAGGGTAAGTTGTGCATGTAGGCGACATAATCGCTGAAGGACTCGTTATACCCTTGTTTCCTCTCCATTAATTCTTTGATCTTCATTAGGTCACATGTGGAAAAAGCGCTTTTCATTTCCCTGGTGAGCGAATAGTAATCAAAATCATAATCCTCGGCTCGATCCTCCATGAGTTGCCAATACCACTTGCTGGCTGCGCCGATCAGCAGACTATGAAATTCGGCTTATGTCATATAATTCTTGTAGTCTTTCCACACGGAATAAAAAACTTTCAACGGTCATACCGCGGCTTGTTCCGTCAAATTTTAAGTTCCATTAATCCAACCGAACACCCTTTTGTGCTGGTGCTTGAAACATTAGACTATGATCGAACTCGGGGTGCAGTTGGTGGCTGGTCTCCGGTATCTGCTGCGGAGTGGACGTTCGTCTGGGCTCCCTTAACCGATGCATTTGGCTGTTAAAACATTCTTGTGACACTTGTTCTGGTGTCGGGGTATCTTGATGTCTTAGAAAGCTATCTGTGGGGTTTCTGGGTAGTCCAGGTGGTGGGGCCATTCTTGGTTGTTCGGGAAAGGTTTGGGTGGCTTGTAATTCAGCCACTTTCTTCTTCAAAGCGTTTATTTGAGCGATCATTTCCCATTGCGCATCTCTACTTTGCCTTACTAAATCCAATAGTTCTCTTTCCCGCCTATCGGCAGTCTCCGAACGGTCTTCTGAACTTGCCTGGCACCGTGGAAGCATGCTGGAGCGTCCTCTAGGCGGTCCTAGTGGTAAGTCCATTCATCCGGCTGCTTCATCCATCATGCTTTCAATCTGTTCGGACAAGTGTCCTACCTCTTCCGGCTGGTTTTCGAAGTTTTGAAGACTCTCTTGATTTAGTGCCTCATATAGTCTGGGGGTGTCTCCCGCACTAGCACTTCGTGGTGCACGACCCTCTTCTTGTGTTCGCGAACGGGTTACTCTCCCGATGGCGTGTTGAAACAACACTTTCTTTTTTGCCCCCCTCTTTTACGTATTTGAATTGCTCTATTTGATACCTGTTTTTCTCGCCCCAAAAAAAACAAATAACTACGCGGAGATATTGGTCGTTGCCCGTTACAGTCGTCGGAAAATCAGGCTGTTTGACCGATATTTGCGGACTCCACAACCTGCTGCTATTTGACCGTTACGATCGGAACTATAGCTTGATCGTAAATCGATCGGGCAATGTTTCGGCCACGTTCCCTTCCCTTAATGCATCAGCATGGCTGATGGATCGTCGCGGGCCGAGCAATACGATCCGCTTTTGTCAAGGTTTGTCTGGAAATGTTTACCTACTCATTTTGTTGTAGTTACAATAATAGCATAATTTTATTGAGTAATAGATTGTTGGCTAAAGCCATGTAATAAAAAAAAAATAGAAATAAAAAGCTAGCATACAAAAATTATGATAAGTTGGCTATAATTGTTTTTAGCGAGGAGTAGGCGCGCACGTCAACAAAAATTGTTGGCTATTCACGACTACAAACGTCGCTCTGAGGGCTCTTCTTTTTTCATAACAAAAACAAGGCGGATACTCGTCGCTGAAAAGTAATTTTTATTTAAAACAATATCGAACACAAAATATTTAATATCTATTACTGAAATACATTGCCTGGAAGAGGCTAACAATAAAATAATATTTTTTTTAAACCTGACACCCTTCGGTTACCATTGTTACAAAAATATACTTATATTTACTAATAAGGTAAAAGTAAAATGAGCACGAGAATATATGTTTATATATGTGGGATTGGTTTTTGGCTGTTTACCCTAATCCCACTAGTATGAAACAGCTGATCCCTAGACAACGACAACGACGATAACAACAACGATTATGGGAACAGCAACGATTAATTACAGATGAAGAAGGTGACGAATTAGCGAGGTGGCGAATTCGCAAACACGACGATCAACGAGGAGCAAGAGCGCAACGCTACGAGGGCGAAGTGCTTTACGACAGGGGTAGAGATAGAGTTGCTCGGAGAAGAAGTAAGTTGTGCGTTCTGCCTGTGTGGCTACGAGAACGACAACAATACGACGACGGTGACGATTAATTCCAATATCCTATATTATTTGTTACAAAATTCAAATAAAACTTCTATTATAATAATAAAAATAAATACTTTTGGGCGCTCGTCCGGGATTGAGCAAATGTAAACGGGAATGAGCAAATGTGAACGGGATTGATCTATTGTGAACGGGATTGAGCAAATCTGAACGGTATTGACATAAGTGAACAAAATTGATGATATTAAACAAAAGTTGAACATGTAAAACAAAAAAGTACAGTCGCAATTTTTTTTTTACCATAATGGCGTGTTTAAATAATTTCATAAGTGCTAGTTTACGCTCAAGTAAGAAAGAGAGCATTGCTGCACTGCATAAGTTTGTGTTCGAGAGTGAAGGAGACAGAAGTAATCGTCAAAGACTACGGGAATTCACTGGTTTCGATTTTGCCGAAAATTACTAGAGATATGGTGCAAAGAAGGAATACGCAGTAGATAATTTGACGCAGGCTGACCTTGTGGCAATATGTAACGTGCTAGGCAAAGGGTACAGAGACGAAGATTTTCATATACACATTTTCCGCAACTTAAAGAAGAACAGTTTACTGGCGTCAACCGAAGCCGACAAAGACGAAACAGACGATGAAACAGACAGTGATGCAGAAAACGTTGTGTTCCAGACGCCGAACAAAGCAACGAACGCCGAAAGAAGAAGAAACGAAACGTGGCAACAACGAGTGTGTTTTCGATTACTTTTATAGAATGAAAGATATTGCTTCTAGAGGTAAAATTGCAGATGACGCTTTCATACAGTATTTAATTGACGGCATCGACGAAAAAAGTGTAAACAAAACAATATTATATGGTGCCAAAAATATGAGTCACTTTTAAGACAAACTAAAGTGTTTCGGAACAATGATAGTAAAGGAAAATCAGAGTGAGAAAGGCAGGTCGAAGAGCAATGAGAACAGTGTGAAAGAGAAAGACAGAAAAAATCAGAATGTAAACAACGACGCGAAAAAAGAGGTGAAATGCTACAACGGTGGTGAAAAAGGGCATGTGTTGAATAACTACCAGAATAAAGAAAAAGGCAGAAAGTGTTACAAATGTAATCAGTACGGACATATTTCTATAGAGTGCGCAAATATTGACAAAAATGTTTTAAACACGAACACTCGCAGTTTGATTTCTAAAAACGATTTGACCAGCAAAGAAGTTTATATTGCAAATAAAAAAGGTACGGCGTTATTCGATACGGGTAGTAAATTCAATATCATACGGAAAGATTTTTATTGTGATATTGGAAAGCCGAAGCTGGAAAGCCGCAATGTCGTTCTAATTGGATTCGGGAGTGACCGCGACTCCAATAGAATAAAACCACTTGGACAATTTAAACAACAAATTCAGATTGATGAAGAGGATTATTTGTTAGATTTTTACGTCGTTCCAATCAAATTTCTTGATATGCAATTAATTATCAGAGAACAGCTATGTTTACAAGCAGAGATTGTTTTTAACTGTAATGGCTTAAAAGTGCGAAAAAATAAAAGAAATAACGAACAAAATTTTCTAAACATTTGTGTTGAAGTGGACAATGAGTTGTTTGACATTAACGAGGCTGCGCGAGTTATAGTTCCGGGGGTAGTTGTCGAGGAAATAGATCGGCTGTAGTTTTAAAATTGTAGGGTAATTTAGTTTGTTTGAAAGAATACTTGTGAAGAACTTGGATGTCAAAATCAGACTGACTTTATATTTTAGCTTTTGCCACAATGAGACCTCCGCCGTTTAAGTACATACAAAAAGGGATACATAGTCTTAAGCATAAATACAAATGTAAATAAACTGCTGTGTCGGATTGTCTTGAGTTGGAGTGGGGGCCTGTTGCTGACTCGTAGCTGTGGATTCCTGGTACGCTGCGGAGTGGGGGCATCCTGCCCAAGTGCAGCGTAGACATATTTCATATTTAGACAACGGCCGGTCATTGAACGGCCTGGATTGAAGTGATGGCCAGAACGAAGGAGTGGTCATCACGAAAGTTACCGGTTGGACAGAAGGTGAAAAGAGTATCTTTTCAGTTTTGGTGACGATGATTAAGCATGCTATTATTGTGATGCTTCCCAAGATGTATATAATGGTGAAATTTGTTGTCGTTACATTTTTCCAATAAATTAGATCATTTTGATCTTGAATTGTTTGTAAGTTAAGTTTTTGCAGATTTAAATCATCTATGTTATTTGTTAGGTTGATACTTTGAATGGAGGTGAAGATTAATTCTGGCCTTTCTTCTTTGGTGTAAAGCTGTTTGTCATAGGTAATTCCATTTATAGATATTGTGCAATTCTAGACTTCTAGGATTGCTGATCCCATTATGACGTTTGGTGTTGAACAATCAGATTCGATTGTTGTCTTCCTGGTGTTAAAAATGAAGATATATCCGACCTCTTCCTCCACGATGGATTCCTGCTCTCCGACATCCTTACTCAGACAATGCGCAGTTTTGTTATTTAAAATATCGATTATACAAGTGGGTTCAAAATTGTTTGAGCTTATAGCTAGGTTTTCGCAGAAGAATAGGTTTTGTATTTGTAAACATCTTTTATCGAAGTTCTTAAAATTATTTGGGTCGTGATAAGCTATAAATTTAGGTAGTATTAAGTACTTTGATATATTGACAGGTAAAGGGATAATATGTAAGAATTCATAATGAAGTTTGCTGAAGAGTGGTATTTTTACTTTGAATGTAATCTTTTTGTTCTGTATAAATGTTTCAAGTTCTAATAGTTTTATTATTTCTTCATTATTCATGTTTTGGATCTCGTTGTCTTGTATTTCTTTCTTTATTAGTTCAATTTCTTGTGTTGATAAAATGAATTTAGGTATAATTCTTAGTTTAGATATAAGAACACTTTCTTCTATATTATTTAAAAAGTTTGATAGAATATCAATGTTAATACTTATTCTAGTTACGAATTGTAGGAGGTGTATTTGTTTAAATTCTGTATATATTGTCTTAAAAATCATGTTTTTATATTTATTTATGAAAGTATTAATGTTTTCTTGCTCTTCATTTATGTGTTTAGTGATATTTTCAAATCTTTCAATTACTTTGTTATTAAATGTCATTTGTTTATTTGAATTGGCTACTAGCTCTCTTTCGTTTTCTCTAATAATTTCTTTGATTCGCTGACCATCTGACTCATCTAAATTTCCTGTTACTGTCTTTATGATACTGCCTAAGCCGTTTATTAATCCTCTCCTCTGTCTACCTTTGGGTATTAGAATATTTACTCTATCCTTTAATTGATTTATTTTTAGGAACAGACTACCTACTACCTCTTTAGAATAGGAAATTTCTTTTAAATCATACATGGCTCTATCGAATTTGTCTATTGTGTGTGCAAGTTCTTGTATATCGATTTGATGATTTAAGTAGGTGTATGATTGAATTAAGCGCTTTATTTTGGATTTGTGTAATTTCTGTAGTCTAGTCGATATAAGTGTGATATTATTATCTTTTGCGATTTTGTGTTTGGAAAACCTAGGAGTGATTTTGTTTCGCCTATTTTCTTTTCGAAAAATTATATCCCCTGGTTTTACTGTCATTGGGGTCTTTCTGCCCTTGTTTAATTTATTGATATTTTGGTTCATTTTGTCCTCCATTTCTTTTTGTACTACTGGATATATGGTTTTTGGAATTCATTTAATTTTTGTAAGTAATCGTTTTGGTTATTAAAGTTTGTTTGTCTCAAAAACATTTGTGTTCTCCCTGTAAATAGTTCGAAGGGTGTATGTTTGGTTGATGAATGAATAGCATTATTATACGTAATAAGTGTTTCAAAAAGAATGTCTTCGTGTAAACATTCCAATTTTTCGGATTTTTTTGTTTCCAATATAATTCTGTAAATTTCTGTTAACGAAGAGTGAAGTCTTTCTACTGGGGAATTACTTGAAGATTGTGAAAAAGACGTGACATGGATATTTATATTAAATTGTTTACAAAAATCGAGGAACACTTGTCCAGAAAATTCCGTACCTTGATCGCAAACAAGTTTCTGGGAAATCCCGTGGATACTGAAAAAATGTTTAAGAGATTTTACTACGCTTATACAATTTCTAGAGATAATTGTATATGCGCTAGCAAATTTTGAAAATTTATCAATTATAGTCAAGATTATTTTTCCGTTAATTGTATAAATGTCAATATGTATTATCTGTAGGGGGGTATTAGGAATTTCTGTCTTTTGAAAGAGTGGTCTAGTCGGTTGTCTATCGTATTTTAGTGTTTGGCATGTGTCGCATTTTTTAATAATTTGCGCGATTTTTGGTCTCATGTGTGGAAAATAAACGGTACGTTTTAAATGATTAAGCGTTTCGTCGATACCCCGATGGTTACTTTTGGTATGATAATTAAGAATGACTGAATTTTGGTTGTCTGTTGTTGTAATATCGAGTAATATAAGTTTGCATCTGATCAAAGTATAAGTATTTAGATTTTTAAAATATTTGTCATGCGCTTCCTGTATAACTTTAAAGATCTCGTCAGAAGTTAGGATAGCATACGTTTTATGGGGCTGTAAAAAGTTTTTTAATATTTTAGTAACGTTATCCAAATTGAAATTTTGTTCGGAAATCGTTCTTCTAATCCTGTTTTTGAATAGAATTGCTACTGTAGTTTTACTCTGGTTTCCCAATTCAAATATATATTGTAGTTTGAATTCGTTAATAGGCCTGTCTGAAGTGATAATAGTCTTGGGAAGTTGTCGCCTATAGCTTGTCACGTTAGTGTTTACTGTGATACGACTTAAAGCGTCTGCCACTACATTTTGTGGTCCTTTCTTGTATACAACGTCGTAGTCATATTCTAACAGTTGGAGTTTCCAACGTACTAATTTCGAGTTTGGTTCTTTAAAGTTCATCAGCCATTTTAGTGGTTTGTGATCCGTTACAATTTGGAACTTATTACCGAATATATAGGGGCGGAAATATTTGGTTGCCCAGATAATGGCTAACATCTCTTTTTCTACCGTTGAATAATTTGACTCTCTATCTGATAATGTTCTGCTGGCAAATGCCACCGGTCTATCAGATCCTACGGTACCTTGTGATAGCACCGCGCCGATTGCTACGTTACTAGCATCAGTGGTTAATATGAATGGTTTCTTAAAATCCGGGTATTTTAATATTGGGTCATTGCAGAGTAGGTTTTGACATAATTCGAAAGTGTTTTTGTATTCATCGTCTATTTCCACTACTTTTTTTCCTCTTAGTTGTTGGGTCATAAGTTTTGTGATTTTTGCAAAGTCTCTAATAAATTTTCTATAATAGCCCAACAATCCCAGGAACGATTTAATTTCTTTTTTGGTTGTTGGTAGAGGAAACGATTTAATAGCAGCTATTTTGTTTGGATTGGGTTTAATTCCATGTCCAGTTACAATGTGTCCTAGATATTCTATTTCCTTGCGTAAAAATTCGGATTTATCCCGTTGTATTTTTAAGTTAGCTTGTGCTAGTCTATTAAAAACTGATTTTAGGTCGTTGATGTGTTCCTGAAGTGATGGTGAGAAAATGATAATGTCATCTAAATATACCAAGCAACATTTGCCATTAAGTTCTGCTAGTACATTATCCATCACTCTTTGAAAAGTGGCTGGTGCGTTTGTCAGTACAAATGGCATTCTAAGAAATTCGTAGTGGCCATTTTGTGCCGTAAACGCAGTTTTTAAGATATCCTTGGGTTCCATCTCAATTTGATGATACCCACTAGCCAAGTCAAGAGCTGTAAAATATTTTGCTCGACCAATCCTATCTAATACGTCATTTATATTGGGCATGGGATATTTATCTTTTATTGTCTTTTCGTTCAATTTCCTAAAGTCGACTACCATTCTCCATTTTTTAATTCCCGAAGTATCGGCCTTTTTTGATACTAGGAAAACTGGAGCACTCCAAGGCGAGTGGCTATGTCTTATTATATTTTGTTGTAAAAGTTTATTAAGCTGGTCTTGAATTTCGTTCCCCTCAGTGGGACTAAACCTAAATGGTCTGGAGAATATGGGTTTCTCGTCTGTAATGTTAATTGCGTGTTTTACTTGATTTGAAAATGATAATCTGTCTCCGTCCTTAAAAAAGATATATGAAAATTTTTTAAATAACTTGAATAATTCTTCTTTTTCTTCTTTGTTTAGATGTTCGGTGCGTAAAAAATCGAAGGGTGTATGATTCTGTTCCGGGTCAAGGTTATGTGACAAAACTTCAATAAGTTCATAATTGTCCTCATTAAATTCCGTAACATCTAGCCTTGAATCGAGACAGAATTTTTGTTCTTTTGTGGAGAAATTATTAACTTCTAACAAGCTGAAATTATCGTTTGCATAACCGGAGGTTATGAACAAATTATTATTTAATAGGATTTGGGGACAAAAGAACGGGCCATCTTTAATTGTAACTGGTAGATTTATCAAAGATTTGGATTCTTCTTGAACTAACTTGATTTCCGACGTTTGATTTGTTTCGAAAGACAAGGCGTATTTAAATTTTGGTGAAGTTAATGTTAGATTTGCCATGTCGACAACCGCTTGGATTTCCCGAAGGATATTCATTCCAATAAGGCCATCAAAGAATTGATGAAAATCAAATAATAAAAATGGGAATTTAGTGTCATCATTTCTTTCTTTGAAGATAGATAATAATACCATATGCGAAATTGGGTGTTCGTTGAGAGCAGTTGAAATGGATACTGGTTTTTCTAATTCTATAATGTTTTTTTCTGAAATTATCTTAGGGTGTACAAAAGAACCCTGCGCACCAGTATCCACTAGCAATTTTAAGTTTGAATGATCGGTAAGGCATATAGTAATGTATGGTAACATAGACCCTATTTTAAATTTACTCATGTATCCCGTTTGGGATGTGAGGCATTTAACTGAAAATTTTTGTCTTCATCGTACTTATGTGAAATCTTACTTTGGCTATCATTCGTATTCATGTCCATATTAAACAATCGTTGACTATTTGAATTAGTCTTCTCATTTTTAAAATTTTGATTTGCGTATTTGGAAGTACTAGGTTTGTCATCGTTGAGCATAATAGCTGGGTACCTATTTGTGGAACCGTTGTTGTTATTTTTAGTTGTAAAATCCCTTCTGTTATATCTATTATAAGAACGATTGTAGCCTTGATTTTTCTACTTGCCTGTCTTGAAACCTGTTTTGGATTGGCTTGTTTGCGTTTTCCGTAAAATAGGTATTTCGTTCTTTTAGTGCCAAATCGAATGCCTCTTCTAAATTTTCCGGTTTCATAGCTCTGATTGTACTACCTAGTGGTCCCCCAATTCCGGTGAGAAAGGACTTTAAACAGGCCTGCGAAATTGACCTCTTCTTAACCCTGATCGCTATTAACTCTGTTTCCTCTGAGTCTACCAGCCTAAATAATGTGAGTTTAATCTTAGTTATCTGATCATATAGTTTTTGCAAAGGTAATCTTTTCTGAGGTAGATTAAACAATTCTGCCATTAAAGTAACCTCATCCCTTCTATCCCGACAATGTACGATTAAGGCTTCCTTAATTTCATCCCAGTTTAGAGATGCTCCAGAAGCTATCACTGCCTCATTAGCCTTGCCTTCGATTTTCTGACGAATTGCCCTGAGTAACATTTGTCCATATGGGGTTTGATCTGTGCCCCTAATAAGTAAAATTATCTCTTCCACGCTTGTAATGAAATCGTTTAACGTGTAGGAATCTCCCCCATACGGTGGTAAGAAGCGGATTACATCCGGAATGCGCATAGAATTAAATAAATCAGATGGATTCACGCTCGGAATTTGAGAATGGGGGGTGAACCCGTATTAGTACTCATGGTAGATGTGGTTGGCGTATTTGGTCGTAAAGAGATAAGATTAGTAGGTTCTTCGTTAATATCCGGAAGATTACCGGTGCTACTACTCCTGGTGGTAATTCTTGAGGCAGGCAAATATTTTTTTACTTTTTGAATTTTCGACATTAATTAACAATTGAATTGGATTTTTCTTTTATATATTTTTTGTATATGTATATGCCCTAATTTATGTTTTATGAGGATATACCAACTATTTGTTGTTTTATCATAGAAAACTTAAATATAAAATGTTGTTGTTTTGTATTTTGTCTTTTTCTTAAAATTAAGTACTTAATGTGTTTTTGTGTGTTGTTGTTCTGCCTCCGCTCGTGAAGTGAATATTATTTTCGTGAATTCTAGTAAGACGTTTTGTAGTTGTAGCTGGATTTCGATACCTTGCGCTTCAAGTTGAAGTAGTAATGATCGTGTTGTCCTTTCTTTAATTGTGTTCTTTTTTTGTGTTTTAGATTAGGCTTGCCCAACTCAACGTTGTTCAAAACCTGTAGGTAGGGAGAAAAAAGATTTTTAGTATGCGTTTAAGAAATAACTACTAGCTGCTAGTACGTAGTACATCTGTCATGCCTTTGCGGCTTCAACTATATTTGTATAAATTTCCCACACATACACATATTTCGCACACATACACATCTCTTTTCCCCATATATTTTTATTTTTACGTAGTTTTTTTTTGTGTGTTAGAGAATTTGGCTTAGAGTTCTCGACTCTCGAAGTTTAATTACGTTAGAAATTCGCACTGAATTAAAAAAATCGCAAAAACTTTAAAAGTTGTATATATATTTGGTATATTATTTTTATTTTCTTCCGTCTTCAAGCTTGCATATGCCACGAGAAGTTTATTGGTGGGTTATATAGTTTTAAATTTCGCTAGAAATTCGCACTGAATTAAAAGCTCATAAAACATATATATTTACTTCTTCTTTTCTTTTTTTTTTTACTTGGTTTTGCTAGAGAATTCGCCCTGAATTCTAGAGGCTTCAAAGTTTAATTACGTTAGAAATTCGCCCTGAATTTAAAACGCAAAAACTTACAAGATTGTATATATATTCTTTTTTGTTTTCTTCCTCTTTTTTTTTGTTTTGCATATGCCACGAGAAGAATTTATTGATGGGGTATATAGTTTTTAAATTTTGCTAGAAATTCGCCCTGAATTAAAAGCTCATAAAAACGTATATATTAATTTTTTTGTTCGTAGGTTAGAGAAAACAAAGTTTAATTACGCTAGAAATTCGCCCTGAATTTAAAACGCAACCACTTAAAGAAATGTATATGTGTTCAAAAGCCTGTATGTGCCACGAGAAGAATTTATATATTATTTTTTTTGTGTGTTGTATTTCTTGTATAGGTTACACATTCCTTTTCTAGAGTTGAGAAAATCTGTAGTTTTAATTTGCTATAAATTCGCCCTGAATTTAAAGTGCGTAAAAACAACATATCCATTATTCACAACTTTCCTTTTTATCATTATGAAAAAATTTTTTTACGTGTTGGATACCATTTTATCAACTCTCTCTTTTTTATTTTTTTAATAACTTTGGGGATTAATTCTTTTTAGTTTTTCTATATATCATATATTTTCTTCTTTATAGTTTTTATATAACTGTTACCCAGTGACCGAATAACGCTGATCAAACTCCTCCTCCCGTTTTCATTCAATTTTCCTTCACTTTTTTTTTTTTTTTTTTTTTTTTTAAATGTACACTTCACTTAATACTTGCGGTTTTTGTGTGTGTGTGTATTTTTATGTGCATCTTTTTCTTACATAGTAAGACAGGGAGCTTCATTTTTGGTCCGTAGACGGCTGCGCCAGTTATAGTTCCGGGGGTAGTTGTCGAGGAAATAGATCGGCTGTAGTTTTAAACTTGTAGGGTAATTCAGTTTGTTTGAAAGAATACTTGTGAAGAACTTGGATGTCAAAATCAGACTGACTTTATATTTTAGCTTTTGCCACAATGAGACCTCCGCCGTTTAAGTACATACAAAGGGATACATAGTCTTAAGCGTAAATACAAATGTAAATAAACTGCTGTGTCGGATTGTCTTGAGTTGGAGTGGGGGCCTGTTGCTGACTCGTAGCTGTGGATTCCTGGTACGCTGCGGAGTGGGGGCATCCTGCCCAAGTGCAGCGTAGACATATTTCATATTTAGGCAACGGCCGGTCATTGAACGGCCGTTGTTCGGGTTTCAAAGTTTATGTGTTTGTTTGTCCCGATTCCAGGGAAAGCCTGGGTGGCTTAGCTGGTGGGTCGGTATACCGGTTGGAACCGGTAACTCGCGCGAGTATACCAAGAAAAAGGTGCGTGAGCTAATTTCGAACTATGAACCGGTCAAAACAAAAACAACAAATGTAGAAATGCGTATTGTGCTAAATGATGAAGCGCCAATTTGCTCACGTCCACGCAGACTAGCTTTTTCGGAAACGCATATTGTTGACGAACAGATTAAAGAGTGGCTTGAGAATGACATAATTGAAGAGTCAACATCCGACTTTACAAGTCCCATAGTACTCGTAAAAAGCACGACGGTTCTGTAAGGCTGTGTGTAGATCATCACAGAATTAACAAAGTAATTGTTAAAGACCATTTCCCATTACCGCTCATTGAGGACCAGTTGGATCGTCTGCAAGAGGCAAAAATATTCAGTACAATCGATTTGAAAAACTGATTTTTCCACGTACCAGTTGCTGAACCCAGCAGAAAATATACGTCATTTGTGACACACCGAGGACAATATCAGTTTTTGAAAGTACCCTTTAGATTTTCAAATTCGCCAGGCGTTTTTCATCGCCACGTTAATGCGATATTTCGGGATCTATCACGCAGAGGAATCGCATTGCCCTATGTAGATGATATTATTATCCCCGCTAAGACGGAACAAGACGCTGTACAAAACTTGAAGGAAGTTATTGCGACGTGCAAAGATTATGGTCTGCAGCTTAATTTGAAAAAATGCAATTTTCTGAAGACGCGCATTCAATTTCTGGGCCATGTTATAGAAAATCGCAAAATGTACCCCTCACCAGAGAAAATCGAAGCTGTATCCAAATTCAAGATGCCACAAACTATTAAGCAAATAGAAAGTTTTTTGAGCCTGACGGGCTATTTCAGAAAGTTTATACCAAATTACGCAGGAATTTGATTTGGACGAAGAGAATGCAATTAATATTTTGAAAAAGTTACTAACTAAGAACCCTGTTTTAAGTATTTATAATCAGACTTACGAGACGGAAGTGCATACAGATGCGTCTATTGATGGATTCGTAGCAGTTTTATTACAGATGATCGTCGACAATGGTCAATTGCATCCTGTGTATTTTATGTCAAAAAAGAACACAAATGCACAGCGTAAATACAGCAGCTATGAGTTAGAAATATTGGCAGTCATAGAAATATTGACTAAGTTTAGGGTGTATTTGTTAGGCATTAATTTTAAACTAGTAACAGATTACAACGCTTTTACTAAAACTTTAGAAAAACAAAGCTTATGCACCAGGGTGGCTCGCTGGATTCTTTTTCTACAAGAATATAACTATACAGTTGAACATCGATCTGGCGTGAGAATGAAGCATGTCGATGCTCTCAGCCGGTATCCAGTGATGCTCATAAAAGAAGATAGCATAAGTACTGCTTTGAAGGATGCGCAAGCAAGCGACGAGAAGATAAGAGCCATCAAAGAAGTTCTAAGCGATGAAAATAAAGTATACTATGACTACTTTTTAAAAGGAGGTGTGCTGTACAAACTTGTAGGTGACGATGAGCTGATAGTAGTGCCAAACGAAATGCAAAAGCGAGTCATTAACAGTGCCCATGACAGAGGTCATTTTGCTGCTAAGAAGACAAAGGAGTTAATCTGCCGAGAATTTTTTATACCACACGTTGAAGACAAGATTAAAAAATATATCGAGTGCTGTATTCCATGCATTTTAACGGATCGCAAACGAGGCAAGCAAGAAGGACTACTACACTCCAGAAAGAAGACGTCCAATTGTTTACCTACCATATTGACTTTTTGGGTCCGCTGGAGTCAACGCATAAAGACTACAAACACATTTTGGCCGTAATCGATTTTTTTACGAAATTTTGATGGCTCTATACTACGAAGTCAACCACAGCAAACTAGGTGATTGTGAAGCTCAGCAACCAAAGTGTTAACTTTGGCAACCCAGCATTCATTATTTCGGATAGAGGCTCAGCATTCACATCGCAAGACTTTGTGAAGTATTGCGAAGACGACGGAATAAAGCTAGTGAAGACGACTACTGGCTTGCCAAGGGTAAACGGACAGGTTGAGCAACTATATTCTATTATAGTTTCAGTACTCTCAAAGCTAACAGGCGATCAACTCAACATTTACCAGAAGCATTAATACGACGCCTTTTGAGCTACTGGTTGGTATTAAAATGAGAACGAAAGATTATCTTCAGATACGAAACTTGATAAACAAAGAGGCCGTAGCAGTTTTCAATGAAGAACGTAACGAGTTACGAATAAAGGCTAACCCTCAGATATTGAAGCTGCAGAACGAGAACAAGAAGGACTACAATCTTCGACGCAAGCAAGCAAGACGATATGGTATTGGCGACCTAATTGCTATTAAACCTACCCAGTTTGGTAGTGGCCTAAAGCTGAAACCTAGGTTTTTGGGGCCTTATAAAGTTGTAAAGGTGAAGCACAACAACGCCTATGATGTCCAAAAAGTAGGCAAGAGCGATGGACCAAAGAATTCTGCAACGTGCGCGGAATATATGAAGCCATGGCCGATTGGCAACGATGACAGCGATGACGATGAAGCATTCGGGTCGAAAGCTTAGTCAGAATGGCCCAATGTGGGATTGGTTTTTGGCTGTTTACCCTAATCCCACTAGTATGAAACAGCTGATCCCTAAACAACGACAACGACGATAACAACGACGATTATGAGAACAGCAACGATTAATTACATATGAAGAAGGTGGCGAATTAGCGAGGTGGCGAATTCGCAAACACGACGATCAACGAGGAGCAAGAGCGCAACGCTACGAGGGCGAAGTGCTCTACGACAGCGGTAGAGATAGAGTTGTTGTTTGCTCGGAGAAGAAGTAAGTTGTGCGTTCTGCCTGTGCGGCTACGAGAACGACAACAATACGACGACGGTGACGATTAATTTCAATATCCTATATTATTTGTTATAAAATTCAAAAAAAATGTATATTATAATAATAAAACCCCACATATATGAATATAGAGAAAGCTCGGGAACAGGGTTTCGTCAAACTTACCCCACTTTAATCCGAAGCGATGAGATCTCGACGCGTGTTGCTATATATATAAAGTGATGGAGTTATACATACATATACCTTCGTGCACCAATTAATTGTAACCGAACAATAATAAGATATACACAAACACAAAATAAAAAGAAATACACTAAGTGGAGTATGCATCTATATATATAAAAATTGAGAACAAGTTTCACAAATGATTATAACTCCAGAACGCATGAGCCGATTTCAACGGTTTTGCATTCGTTGGAAAGGTCTCGGGCTCCGTTAGGACAAAAGCAAAGAAAATTCTGGAAAAAGTCAAAAGAGTCCTAAAACATAGGATGTCATTCTTCTCTGCTCATTTCGTTTTATTTAATTCATGAGGCAAACTTTATTTGGTTGGTTCATAAATAAATTGTAACAGCAGGCATTTGTTTTTGAGGTGGTAAGTTCAACTGTGTTAATTATGTGTATCGTGCATTTGAGGTTAAACTCACCACTTCCACCTTCTTCGACTTCCTCATCCTCCTTCTTCTTCATCAATTAGAAGATACACGAGCCGAACGCAATAAAGCAAGAACACTAAAGCATCAACAATCACGCAGGTTTTCAGAAGAAGGAGGAGGATGAAGAAAAAGGTAGAGGAAGAAGAAAGACGATGAAGAAGAAAAAAAAGGATGAAGATGAAGAAGGAAGAGGAGGAAGACGAAGAAGGAAGAAGAAGAAGGAAGAAGAAGAAGGAAGAAGAAGGAGGAGGATTAGGAAGATGGAGGAGGAAGAAGAAGGAGAAGGATTAAGAAGATGGAGAAGGAAGAAGGAGGATGAAGAAGAAGAAGGAATAAGGACCATGAAGAAGTCAGAAGAAGAAGGAAGAAGAAGGGGGAGGAAGAAGAAGGAAGTGGTGAATGACGAAGGAGGAGGAGGAAGACGAAGTGGGATAAAACGGTGAATTTAACCCTAAATGCACGATCCACATCATTTACACAGTTTAACTTACCACTTTATTGAATCTAAAATTTCATTGATTTAAGCTGCAGTTCATTTAGTTCTAGAAGGCTATTCTCTTTCATTCAATTTTGTGGTTTTGGAAATCAAATTGGATATTTTATTTGGAAATCGTATTCAATGTTAGTATTTTTCATCATATATTAATAGTGTTTTTAAATTCCATTTTTTTTAGATTCGTAATAAACCGGATTTGCTAAATACGTGCTTTATTGAATTCTACGGTATGTGTTGTTGTTAGTGCGGTGTTTTATTTCTTCGCGGGACAGGCGAACTTTGTCTCGCCCCTAATTGTTCTTTTATATAGTTCTAGAGTACTGTTCTATTTCATTCAATTTTGTGCTTTTGGAAATCAAATTGGATATTTTAATTGGAAATCGTATTTCATGTAAGTATTTTGCATCATATATTTATACCCGTTACTCGTAGAGTAAAAGGGTATACTAGATTCGTTGAAAAGTATGTAACAGGCAGAAGGAAGCGTTTCCGACCATATAAAGTATATATATTCTTGATCAGGATCAATAGCCGAGTCGATCTGGCCATGTCCGTCTGTCCGTCCGTCTGTCTGTCCGTCTGTCCGTCTGTCCGTCTGTCTGTCTGTCCGTCCGTATGAACGCTGTGATCTCAGGAACTACAAAAGCTAGAAAGTTGAGATTAAGCATACAGACTCCAGAGACATAGACGCAGCGCAAGTTTATTGATTCATGCTGCCACGCCCACTCTAACGCCCACAAACCGCCCAAATCTGCCACGCCCACACTTTTGAAAAATGTTTTGATATTTTTTCATTTTTGTATTAGTCTTGTAAATTTCTATCGATTTGCAAAAAAACTTTTTGCCACGCCCACTCTAACGCCCACAAACCGCCCAAATCTGCCACGCCCACACTTTTGAAAAATGTTTTGATATTTTTTCATTTTTGTATTGGTCTTGTAAATTTCTATCGATTTGCCAAAAAACTTTTTGCCACGCCCACTCTAACGACCTCAAACCGCCCAAAGCTGCTACGCCCACACTTTTGAAAAATGTTTTGATATTTTTTCATTTTTGTATTAGTCTTGTAAATTTCTATCTATTTGCCAAAAAACTTTTTGCCACGCCCACTCTTACGCCCACAAACCGCCAAAAACTGTCAGTGTTAAAGACTCTCCTTTGCACTTCCACTAGCTGAGTAACGGGTATCAGATAGTCGGGGAACTCGACTATAGCGTTCTCTTGTTTTCGTTTTAGTCGTGCCTTAAATTTCATCATACAACTAATAAAATGCAATGAAAAAGGCGTAATAATATTAGTCGCCGTACACGTAATGTTTATACTTTAAGGTCGAATAGAACATTGCAAAGTAAGGAAGAGCGTGCACAAATTAATGCAGATAGAAGAGATCGATTTGCACGAAATCGAAACTCACCTAATCGATCTCTTGATAGGCAGCCACCTCGAAATCGGTCAATGCGAGCGGGAGTTCGTGTTTTGCAGCAAACGCTCCTTGCTGGTTTTAATTACGATAGTGCGATTGATTACAGTGCATATGGCTGTATTGGTGGAATGACGGTGATATGTGCACATTGTGGTGCAACCAAATTTTTAAATGAAACAGATGGAATGTGCTGTGCTAACGGCAAAGTGAAATTGCCAACATTTGAATCTCCACCCGATCCACTACGTTCGCTGATTTTTGGAATGGTATCAACGTCGACACATTTTTTGTCTCATTCAAGAATGCAATGCATCATTTCAAATGACTTCTTTTGGTGCGACAAAAATTTTAAGAGACAAATTTATGCCGACGTTCAAGGATATTAGTTCTTCTTCCTTCTTCTTCTTCATCCTCCTTCTTCTTTCTCCTCCTTCTTCTTCCTTCTTCGTCTCACATATTACAGATTCAGGGTAAGATTTACCACCGCGCTGGCTCATTATTACCATATCATGATACCGACCATCAATTCTTACAAATCAATTTCGTTGGAAATGAAAATCGCGAATTGGATCGGCGATGTACAATTGCTTTGAGGACAAGGCGACAAAATGTTTCTGAGCTTCAAACATTTTTTCATCAAAATAATGAATTAGTTCGATTATTCAAAATCGCTCTCGATCGTATGCCATCGGATAATCACAAAATCATCATAAAAGCCGATAGAATACCAATCGGAGAGCATGCCAGACGATTTAGTGCACCGACAATCGATGATGTGGCTATTGTAATTGTTGGGGACCAGTTTCAATCCCGCGACTCCGTGCTATTCACTTTAACACAAGAAGACATTTTAATTTTTTGATAATGCATTCATTACAGGTCGTGACATTCAAAAAAAAGTTTGTGCGATGAACTATTACTCGTACAGATTCATGATTCGCCCACAAGAAGACAATTTCATTTTGAGATGTGGCAAACTTTTTAATCAATACGCTGTTGACATGTACGCAAAAATAGAAACAGAACGTCTGAATTACCTTTGATTCAATCAAGCAAATTTACGATCGGAAGAATATATACATTTGCGAGATGGTAATGCAAATGATATCGGACGTTTAACAATATTACCATCCACATATGTCGGCAGTCCGCGTCGCATGCATGAATACACGCAAGATGCAATGTCATACGTTCGCAAATATGGTCGACCAGACTTTTTTATATTATTTACATGAAATACGCAGTGGGCGATTTTGGCCATACAACAACAATTAGAGTTCATAATCAAGACACTATCATTGACAATCGTTGGGTAGCGATTATTTGGACTGCAAAAACATGGCAACGACGTAAAAGAGGAGCCCCAGTTGATGGTCATTCAGGCGTTTTATATGAAGATATTATGGGAAGGTTGTACACAGTTCATCCAAACAATGCAGAGTGCTTTTATTTGCTACTGTTGTTGGTAAACGTTGTAGGACCGCGCTCATTTCAACATTTGCGAACAGTTAATGGTCATTTATGTCAGACATATCGCGAAGCATGTGAACACTTACATTTGTTGGAAAATGATGCTCATTGGGATTTGACACTTAACGATACATCGATTTCTTCTTCTCCACATCAAATACGTATGCTATATGCCATAATATTATCGACATGCTTTCCATCGAATCCATTCGATTTGTTGAATAAATATAAAGGTTTAATGGCCGAAGACTTTTTAAATCGAATGCGTCATCACACCAGAAATCACGATTTGCTGATCTCATGGGAAATGTATAACGAGGCATTGATATCGATTGAAGATATGTGACTTGCGATGGCAAATAAAGCATTAGGTCAATTAGGTATGCCTTCACCGAATCGTCCAATGCATGATTTGTTTGATCGAGAATTGCAACGTGAACAACCTACCCAAATTGAACGACCAACAAAAACATGTTTACGATACCATTATGCAAGCAGTACATAATGATGGTGGATTGTATTTTTTGGATGCGCCTGGAGGTACGGGTAAAACATTTGTGGTATCATTGATTTTGGCAGCCATTCGGTCACAACAAAAAATTGCATTGGCACTTGCTTCGTCAGGAATAGCTGCTACTTTATTGGATGGTGGAAGAACACCACACTCAGCATTAAAATTGCCGTTAAATGTGCAGGTTTGTTTGTATTCATTGATTGATCTATTTAAAATACATTAGTGCTAATTACTATATTATTTTTGAACGTACAGGTGATTGACAATCCCACATGCAACATATCAAGAAATTCTCCAATGGCAAAAGTTTTGCAGCAAGCAGCAATTATTCTTTTGGATGAATAAAAAATGTCTGGAAGCATTAAACAGAACAATGCAAGATCTACGTCGCAATCAACAAATTTTTGGTGGTGCACTAATATTTTTGTCAGGAGATTTCCGACAAACATGGCCCGTCATTCCACATGCAATGTTAGCGGATCAGGTCAATGCGTGCTTGAAGTATTATTTCCTGTGGCGATATGTCCAAAAATTGCCATTAAACATAAACATGCGTGTTCAATTGCACAATGATCAATCTGCAGAACGGTGTGCGAAGCAATTATTAGAAATCGGAAGTGGCAAAGTTCCAAGTACAAATAACTTGATCACTTTGCCAAACAATTTTTGTACAATTCTACAATCTAAAGGCGAATTAATAGAAAGCGTTTTTCAAAATATAATTCAAAATCACAGAAATCACGATTGGTTGACAGAACGAGCAATATTGTCATCAAAATTTGTACATGTCAATGAAATCAATTTTCACATTAAAGAATTTTCACATTTAAATTCCCTAGAACCGCCTGGTATGCCACCGCATTTTTTGAACTTAAAAATCGGCTCATCAATTATTTTACTACGGAATTTAAATGCACCAAAATTGTGCAATGTCACAAGATTGGTTGTAAAAAAATTGATGCCGAATTAAATTGAAGCCACGATATTGACTGGAAAAGCGAAAGGAGAAATGGTGCTCATACCGCGTATTCCGTTGATACCAACAGACATGCCGTTTGAGTTTAAACGACTGCAATTTCCAGTGCGTCTATCATTTGCCATGTCCATGAATAAGGCACAAGGACAAACGCTTCAAGTATTCGTGTTTTTCTCATGGGCAGCTATGTAAACGTAGCCTGTTCAAGAGTTGACATTCCAAACTCTTTATTTGTATTCGCTTCAAATGGACAAACGAAAAATATAGTTTACCCAAATGTTTCGGATTGAAAATAACAATTTTCAAATAAAATAAATGACTTTCATATAACAAATTCTAAGAATTTTTCAATGAATATTAAGACTGCATGCGGCGAAGCGCATAGGGCACACTAGTATATATTGACATATCCATAAGTCCCTAAGACTTAAGCACATGCCTACACACTAATACACATACAACATGTACACCCAAACACACCCACACACCCTACACAACTCTGGATGTACCCAACAGATACCAGATACCTGATAAGTCACCCATTGGTAGAGTAAACATCCGTTGTCTAATTTAAACAATCTATGCTTAAGCCCTCGCATCATCGTTGCGTTCCCACGTTCAAAGCTCGGACTCGCAATCCCGAAAATCAGAAGTATTAGATTTCAATAAACAAAATTATAAGAATCTAAGAGCACTTGTATCCCAGAGCGAATGCACTTGAATCCAAGATAAATGCAAAGACTATTAAAGTCAGTAACTCCAAAGCTTTCTCTCTTCATTTGATCAGAACCCTAAAGTCTAAAGTCCATATTAGAAAAGCTCGAAACCGAGGCTTGAACGTCAATCAAATCAGAGTGATTATAAGAGTTCAGTTTGAGACCTAATTATAATCGGTCGGTGTTCTTCTCAACTAAAAATATTGTAATCATTCAGTAAAATAAAATTATATTTTTTTTACATACGAGTATTGCGATTATTTACTTGGCGCAGTCCTTTTAGTACGTTACTGATCCATTGAAGGATACGCTATACAACTAGCTATCCAGGATCGGCGAATTAAAACAGTGATTCTAAAATTATTTTGAGATCCGCAAAAGAATCTACGTGAAAGTAGTATTCAAGAAAAAATCCCGTGTGGTCAGTAACATCTGCAAAACAATTTAAAATCCCGTGCGGTCGGAAACAAAATTATATAAAATTTTTAATTCCGTAACTTAAAACCAAAAATTAAAATAAACACCGTGTATCCAGAAACTTATACCAATACACCTAAATCAATTATTAAATCAAATTAAAGAACTGAACTACTACGATGGCACACCTGGCAAGCTGTTTGTGTTTGTTAACCAGGTCGAGCAGTTACTCAACTTATACCCTACCCAAGATGCCAGACAAGCACACCTTATCTACGGAGCAGTAAAACGGTTACTAGTGTAATATATATATTATCGCCATGTAATTAATATAATATATCTTTGTCAAAAGAGAGAGAGCGGTCCGGTCACTTCATGGTTCTTTATTTGAATGAATCTTCTGAGCTGATTTTGGGTTCAGCTAACCCGCACATATATTGCTTATCTCTATATATTTCTGAATTGCATTTATACATATACATATGTATGCAGAAGGCATGCATATGTTTATGTATGGCTTGACCACTTGAGCTGCAAAGTGCATGCTCAGCATTCCCAGGCTCCGCGATCGGCTTATGTATAAGCGTTCGATCATATTTCTTGGGCGCTGGAATGCTTATATTATTGTTGTTGGTCATTTTGGGTATTTGTATGTCTTTATTTAGTCTGGCACAATGTGACTATGTACAAACGTTAAGACATACCCATTCTTTGATATATGGAAGGGTAGATATGCTACACTAGTGGATGCAGCATTGGAGGTCGTGACCCAAGAAAGAGTAAACACATGGCTGGATACAAAGACGGTCCTGGCGATGGCATTCATGGATCACAGGCCCTACATAAAACTTATAAGACAACTGGAGGATACATCATACCCCGGAAGCATCTGTAAGTTCATCGAGAAGCTCGAATCACAATATTGGATTATGTTTGACAAGTTAGAATTAGAAAGCGACCCTGTAGATAAATCAAATTACACTGAAATGTTATATCTTTAATAGATCGAAAACTGCTGGAAAGAATTTATATGTCATTGGCACGCAAAGATATTGATACTATTTATAAATTAAAACAAGCTTCAATGGAGCTAGGCCTCTATGACGCCAGTCCAGAAAATCAGCGTTCTAATAGATCAGAAGAGAACAGACGCAGGAACAGGGGAAATCATAGTCAAAGCAATAATCAAAGATATTACAATAATAGAAATTACAATCACAGCAATTATTATCCTGGAACGAATCAGAATAACAATACGCAACATCAAAATTCTAATCAACCTACAATAAATGAAAATCAGTATTCCACTCGTCCCATACCGGTTAGTCAAAGGAGAAATTATTACACGTTTAGAAGGGAGTTAACACAAGGCCAACAAAACAATCCTCTTAACAATTCCCTTAATTTCCAACCTTCAACTTTAAATAATATTAACGGTCAGATGCCGGTAAAAAGTCAAAGTGGCCAAAGCAGAATGGATGTAAATTTTCATCAAACTGCCTCGGACACTCAAGTGACACAGGAGGACGTACCAGTCCCCATGTAAGAATAGGTTATCATAACAAAATTTACAAGGGAATGATCGACACAGGTTCATCCATATCATAAGGGAAAATTTTGAAAATTTAGAAGAAAAAGTAGAAGATCTAACAGTGTATACCATTAAAGGGGCAATAAAATTAAAGAAAAACATAATATTGAAACCCACTTCAGTATGTCCGTCTGTTCAGAAATTCTATATCCACAAATTTTCCGACAATTATGATTTCCTGTTAGGTCGAAAGTATCTAGAGGATACGAAAGCTAAGATAGATTATGATAACGAGACGGTAACTTTAGGTTCAAGAACCTTTAAGTTCGTGTATGGAGAAAAGAAGGGCGAGACCGCATCTAAATGTCTCGACCCATGTAGGATGTAACACATCTCGATCCCATGTCCGTTGACAACGATATAGTCAATTTCGCGATCAACAATGAGTTAAGCGAATGTAACGAGTACAGACTCGAACATCCAAATGTAGAGGAAATTGAATGTTTAAAGAAAGTTCTATACGAATATAGAGAAATTCAGTACAAGGAAGGCGAAAATTTGACCTTCACCAGTACTATTAAACATGTCATCCAGACTCAGCATGAGAATCCAGTATACCGTAAACCCTATAAGTACCCCCAAAGTGTTGACCAAGAAGTCAACAAACAAATCGAAGAAATGATAGAGCAAGGGATCGTTCGGAAATCGAAGTCTCCTTATTGTTCTCCTATTTGGGTGGTCCCCAAGAAGACAGACGCCTCTGGGAAATAAAAATTTAGGTTGGTAGTTGATTACAGGAACCTAAACGAGATAACTGTTAATGACAAATTCCCCATTCCTCGAATGGATGAGATATTGGATAAATTGGGTAGATGCCAATATTTTACCACCATTGATCTAGCTAAGGGTTTTCACCAAATCCAGATGGACGAAAATTCTATTGCAAAAACAGCTTTTTCAACTGAGCATGGGCATTACGAATATACACGTATGCCTTTTGGCCTAAAGAATGCTCCAGCTACTTTTCAGAGATGTATGAATAATCTTTTGGAAGATTTGATCTACAAAGATTATTTTGTCTATTTGTACGATATTATTGTTTACTCCACTTCATTGCAGGAACATATTTTATCTCTAAAGAAAGTCTTTGAGAAACTGAGAGACGCCAACTTGAAGTTGCAGCTAGACAAATGTGAATTCATGAAAAAAACAAGAGAGAACGCTATAGTCGAGTTCCCCGACTATCTGATACCCGTTACTCAGCTAGTGGAAGGGAGAAGGAGAGTCTTAAACACAATTTTTGGCGGTTTGTAGGCGTTAAAGTGGGCGTGGCAGAAAGTTTTTTGGCAAATCGATAGAAATTTACAAGACCAATATAAAAATGAAAAAATATCAAAACATTTTCAAAAGTGTGGGCGTGGCAGCTTTGGGCGGTTGTGGGCGTTAGAGTGGGCGTGGCAAAAAGTTTTTTGCAAATCGATAAAAATTTACAAGACTAATACAAAAATGAAAAAATTTCAAAACATTTTTCAAAAGTGTGGGTGTGGCAGCTTTGGGCGGTTTGTGGGCGTTAGAGTGGGCGTGGAAAAATTTTTTTGACAAATCGATAGAAATTTACAACACCAATACAAAAATGAAAAATATCAAAACATTTTTCAAAAGTGTGGGCGTGGCAGTTTTGGGCGGTTTGTGGGCGTTAGAGTGGGCGTGGCAGCATGATTCGACAAACTTGCGCTGCGTCTATGTCCCTGGAGTCTGTATGCTTAATCTCAACTTTCTAGCTTTTGTAGTTCCTGAGATCTCGACGTTCATACGGACAGACAGACGGACAGACGGACAGACGGACAGACGGACAGACGGACGGACAGACGGACATGGCCAAATCGACTCGGCTATTGATCCTGATCAAGAATATATATACTTTATATGGTCGGAAACGCTTCCTTCTGCCTGTTACATACTTTTCAACGAATCTAGTATACCCTTTTACTCTACGAGTAACGGGTATAAAAACTGAATTCCTGGGACATATTGACAAAACAAATGGCATTAAACCAAACCCAAACAAAACTAATGCAATCACAAATTTTCCGTTACCTAAGACACCTAAACAGATAAAATCATTTTTGGGATTATGTGGGTTCTATCGCAAGTGCATTCCTAACTTTGCTAAGATATTTAAACCCATGACCCTCAAACTAAAGAAAGGTGCTGTAATAGATGTTAAATGTAAAGACTACATCGAATCATTTGAAAGACTAAAGGTTTTGATAACTTCAGATCCGATATTAATCTACCCCGATTTTTCGAAGCCCTTTTCTCTAACAACCGACGCGAGTAATGTAGCTATTGGTGCAGTGCTATCACAGAACCATAAGCCCGTTTGTTATGCCAGCAGAACGCTGAACGAACACGAAATCAACTATGCTACCATTGAAAAAGAATTGTTAGCTATAGTTTGGGCGACAAAATATTTCAGGTCATACTTATTCGGCAGGCCATTTGAAATAATGAGTGATCACAAGCCATTGGTATGGCTGAATAATATCAAAGAGCCGAACATGAAATTACAAAGGTGGGAAATCAAACTTAATGAATTCGATTATAAAATAAAATATCTTCCAGGCAAAGAAAACTATGTCGCGGATGCTCTTTCCCGCACAAAGATAGAAGAAGTCATGGTTGGCGAAGTCGCAAACAGCGCAGACGCAACTATACATAGTGCTAATGAAGATAATTTAAATTATATATCCATAACGGAAAGACCAATTAATTTCTTCTCTAGACAAATAGAGATAGAGAAAAGCGACAGTGACACAACAAGTGTAAGCCACTACTTTCAAAAACTAAAGATTAAAATAATCTATAAAAAAATGACACTTGAACTCGCCCTCGCCTCATTAAGGAATATGTGTGCACCAAGAAAAGTGCAATTTACTTCCCTTATGATGAGGATTTTCTGATCTTCCAGAGGGCATTTACCGAAATCATAAGCCCTAACAATTTCACAAAACTATTGAGATGTATCACGAAGCTAATTGATATACTAACTTATGCGGAATTTAAGGATTTAATCCTAAAAAGACATAAGGAAGTTTTACATCCAGGCATAGAAAAAACCATTAATTGGTTTAAAGAAAAATACTATTATCTAGATAGTCAAAAACTAATTCAAAATATTATCAACGAATGCGAAATCTGTAATCTGGCAAAAACAGAATATAGAGACACTAAATTGACATTTGAAACAACACCAGAAATATTTAACACAAGGGAAAAATACGTGATAGATTTTTATCTCACGGGTAACCAGATCTTCTTCTCTTGTATTGATATTTATTCAAAACTTGCCTCACTAGTTTAAGTTAAAAGTAGAGATTTGCTAGAAGCGAAAAGAGCCATTACTAAAATATTCAATGATATGGGAAAGCCACAAGAAATTAAAGCAGACAAAGATTCAGCTTTTATGTGCATAGCTTTGCAAAATTGGTTAAGATTTCTGTAACAACCAGCAAAAATGGTGTATACGATATAGAAAGATTTCACAAGACCGTAAACGAAAAGCTAAGAATCAGCGTTATTGAACAAAATATCGAAGATAGGTTTACAAGGTTCGAAACAATCTTATACATCTATAATCATAAAACTAAACATAATAGTACAAAACGATCTCCGGCAGACATTTTTCTATATGCAGGTAGCCCAGACTTTAACGTACAACAAAACAAAATTGATAAGATCGAATATCTTAATAAGAATAGGCATGATTTTGAAGTTGATATCAAATATAGACAGGCTCCACTCGTGAAGAGTAAAATCACCAATCCATTTAAAAAGACAGGAAGGATTGAACAAGTAGACAGTAAACATTTTGAGGAAACAAACCGCGGCAGGAAAATCGTTCATTATAAATCAAAATTCAAGAAACAAAAAAAGATTAATAAGAGCAAATACGATAATTCCAGACCAGCCAGAGAAGCGCAAAGTACGCAATGTATTTATAATAATGCTTAGTTGCATGTTATCACTTATCACTATGGTCAAATGCAGCAACATCGAAGTAAACCCAATAAGTGCGAAAAATGTATACCTTATATTCCAAACCGGCACGATGGAAATTCCAACCAGCTACGAATACCACTATTTGAGTACAAAAATAAAAAAGGCAATGCTTATGTTCGAAAATCTAGTAACTGAAGCAAATGACTATTCCAATGTACCTCAGATACAATATTTAGTCGATAAACTAAAACGGGAAATAAATGGATTAAGAATTATTAACAGAAGCAAAAGAGGTCTCTTGAACGTAGTAGGGAAGGCATATAAATACTTATTTGGTACATTAGATGAAGACGACAGGGAGGAGTTAGAGGAAAAAATTAATAACATGTCAGAAGATTCCGTTAAAACCCATGATCTAAACATGGTTATCGACATAATCAACAGTGGTATAGACATAATTAATAGGCTCGAGGTGGAAAAAGAACAGAACCAACAAATTGCGATACTGATATTCAACCTACAGCAGTTTACAGAATACATAGAAGACATCGAGTTAGGTATGCAATTAACCAGATTAGGAATCTTTAACCCAAAATTACTAAAACATGATTATTTGAAACACGTAAATTCGGAGAAAATGCTAAAGATAAAAACATCAACTTGGCTCAAGACAGACACGAACGAAGTTTTGATTTTATCCCACGTTTCTAGCGAGGTCACTAAAGTTCCGATATTTCAAATAGTTCCGTTAGTTAACTATATTCTTACCGAGCAAATATTCGATAAGTTTTATGTATTCAATAACCAAATATTTCATAAAGATACAGATAAATTAATATTCGACAAATGTATTGTTGGACTTATTAAACAAGAGCAAACACAATGCAAATACATTAAAACCCATAGAAATTTTCAAATAAATTATATAGAACCAAATATACTTTTAACATGGAATATTCCTGAAACAGTTGTCAACCAAGATTGTACAAACAACAAAATATTAATATCAGGACACAACATTATTAAAATTAAAAATTGTACCATGCAAATAGATGAATTCCTAATTTCTAATAATGTAGCAGATTTTACACAAACGATTTATATCACCAAATATGTTACACGTTTAGAACCAATAAATCACTTAGAAACAAGAGAAATGTTAAATTGCATGTAAAACACTACAACTTTTTCCAAATTATGTGCATTACAACTTTTGTCATCATGATAATTAGTTTGACTCTGTATTTAGCATATAAGTTTAAAAATATACCTAAGAAAGTTATTGTCAAATACTGTAAACAAAAAGAAGAACATCCGCACCTTGAAACTAATGTCAAGGAAAATATTCAACCAGAAAACAATGTTATGATATATCCAAATTTCAGTACCACTCCAAACTTCGAGAAGTAAAGACGTGCGACTAATTAACAGCGGACCTATACGCCTTATCAGTTAAAAACCAACAACAACACTAACCATATAAAAAATTTTTTTGGACAAACTAACGACATTAAAAGAGAACAAAAAAAAAAAGTGACAAAGCAAAAAGGGCTAGTGCCCAACAACAATGCCTCCCGAAATAAATAGACTATTTAAATCATCCGACACTGGACCCAAATTCATAATCATAAAAAGAACAGACAATGAAACATTTAAAAACGTAAGCCCATTCTTAAGGAAAAAAGTTATTGACTACGCATGCAACGGTGAAGTGGAAACAGCCAAGGTCACAAAAGAAGGATCGATGCTAATCAAAACTAAAGACACCCTACAAGCACAAAAACTTCTAAAAATGACTAACTTTCACAACTTCCCCGTAGAAGTAAGTGAGCACAAGACCCCCAACTTCTCCAAAGGAGTTATATACTCCAATGATCTCCGTAACATCGACGACGAAACAATTGTAAATGAACTAAAACCACAAAACGTGACAGAAATACGGAAAATTAAAAAAATTGAAAACAACGAACCTAAAGAAACTGGCCTTATCATTATCACCTTTGCATCACTAACGCTTCCAGATACACTGATGATTGGATACGAGAGAGTGAATGTACGCCCATATATTCCTCTACCACTCAGATGCCGAAACTGCCTAAGATTCGGACATCCCACAACTGCTTGCTCATCAAACAAAATATGCATCAACTGCTCCGCAGAACAACACACAACAACAGACGAAATATGCACCAAAACTAAATTTTGCGTAAACTGCAAATACGATATCCCAGACAACAAACACAGCCCATTAGAAAAAACATGCCCAGCATTTATAAAACAAAAGGAACTAACATCTATAAAAACCCTCGAAAAAGTCGACCACAAAAAGGCCCTAATGATTTACTACTCACGACATACCCACCAACCTACTCTATACTCAACCATAACAACCGAAAAAACAACAAAAGTAGCCACGCCAATCACCAAACTACCCATCGTCTTACCCAATTCACTTCAGAACGGAAAAAATACTGCCTCCACCTCTTCAGCCGCTAAACCCCCATCTAGAAACACCACAACATATGATGACCTCGACACACTAATGGACACCACCCCGATCACTGCATCTACATCAATACTGAACTCCTCCATACAAGAAGACCTAAAACTAAGAATCTACACCAACAAACAAAACACTCTCGCCAAACCCTTTAAATCTAAAGAAAAAACTGAACAAAAACAAAAAAAAAATAATAGCAACAAAACCCCACTTCTTAATAGCGACAGCGACAGTATCTAATACAAACAAAAATAAAATAAATACAAAAAAGTAGAATGCAATTATACATCAAAACAGGTAAACTGTCTCTATTTCCTAAATTAATTAAAATCCCAATTTAAAAAAAAAAATGCTTAAAGTAATACAGTGGAACATGAACGGTTACATTAACAACTACAACCAATTGCAAATTATTATAAAAAAACACAACCCTAAGATAATATCCATACAAGAAACACACTTACACTCTACTCAAAACATACCTATTCCAATAAACTACACCATCTATCACGAAAACACCGCCACAAACAGTTTTGGAGGAGTTGCTCTCCTCGTCCATAACTCATTACAACATCAAAATGTACAAATCAGCGCCTTTGACTTCGACACAATAGCAGTAACAATTCACTCCAAATTCAAGTTCACCATATCATCATCTTACATCCCACCCAACAAACCTTTTACAATACAAAACCTCAGAAATATATACGACAACTTACAACCACCCCTTCTAATAACTGGAGATTTTAATAGCTGGCACAGGAGCTGGGGCTCACAAACCAACAACCAAAGAGGAAACATATTATTTAAATTTATCAACCAAAACTCATTCGTAACACTTAACAACGGCTCAGAAACCCACTTTACCACACATCATACATTCACACACATTGACCTTTCCATTGGATCACCCCCTATTAACCTAAACTCAAAATGGTATACGGACAGCTCGCTTTCAGGCAGCGACCATTACCCAATTCACATAGACCTATTCGAAGAACATAACATGAACAACCCAATCGAACGACCAAGATTTAACCTTAAGAAAGCAAACTGGCCCCTATTCCAGGAAATTGCGGATAAGCTGTCTATTAAAAAACCCCCAAGCTCCAATGTTAATAAAGAACTCGCTATTATTACAAGAATAATAATTCAATCCGCCAATGAATCCATCCCCCAATCACACCAGTCTAGAAGACAGCGGAACGTTCCATGGTGGGACCAAACCCTCCAACAATAAAGAAATGAAAAGCAAACAGCATGGAAAAATCTTAACAGAAACACTAATATGACAAACGTATTATCCTACAAAAAATCCAACGCCAAACTCAAACGAGAAATAAAAATAAGAAAAAAATCAGCAACGGAAAGCTTTACAACCGAAATTAGCCCAAGCTCACCCATCGGAAAAATATGGACTAAAATAAACCATTTCTGCGGCCTGAAAACTAGGCACCACATCCACTGCCTTACCGATCCCAATGACACAACACAAAGCATTATGGACAATAATGAAATAGCCAACTACCTCTGCACCCACTGGTCTAAAGCATCGCTTGACAGAAACTTCCACACAGCATTCATACAAAGGAAATCAAATCCAATCCCTCACACACACGTCCCATCCCCTACAGCGCTTAGCATCGAACAGGACATATCTCTTACAGAACTCCTTGCTGCACTTAACCAACTTAAAGGAAAAACTCCAGGCCGAGACCGTATAAGCTATCCTATGCTTAAAAACCTATCCGCAAACCTACATAAAAGACTGCTAAAACTTTTCAACAACATCCTTAGCTCACATATACCTCAGCAACTTAAAGTAAGCAGCGTCATACCAATACCCAAACCGAACACGGACAAAACCAACATTAACTCCTACCGACCCATATCACTCAATCCATGCATATCCAAAGTCCTTGATAAAATAATAGCAAAACGGCTATGGTGGTTTGCTTCAAATAGCAAGCTTCTAGATAACCGGCAAATGGGATTCAGAAAGGGAAAATCGGTTTCTGATTCTCTAGCTATGCTAGATTATCAGATAACTGCATCCCTATCAAAGAAAAGCCACGCGTCGATCATCTCACTAGACTTCGCCAAAGCGTTTGACAGAGTAGGCATCCACAGCATCATTGACGAACTCATAGCCTGGAAAATAGGCCCAAGGATCTCCAACTACATATCATACTTCCTCACCAATAGAAAAATAACAGTCCTTTCCAACAAATGCTACTCAAACCCCCAACCACTACACAATGGAATACCGCAAGGATCCCCCTTATCTGTGATATTATTCGCAATAGCATTCAACCAATTAAACAAAATACTAGCTACGCACAAACAAATGGATTTCACTGCTTACGCCGACGACTTCACAATAATTTACAATCCTGGGAAAAAACAAAACAACCTCAACCTAGACGCACTTCTCAACGACATAAATCAATGGTGCAACTACTCGGGTGCATCCCTCTCAACCAACAAATGCAAACATCTGCACGTTTGTAGGAAAAGAACCTGCAACTTCACACTGCAAACCATCGATACCCCCATACAAAATGTAACATCCCTCAAAATACTAGGAATAACAATAGCCAGAAACTACAGATGGAACAAACACATAGAAAATCTTACTTTAGAACTAGCTAAAAGACTAGACGTCATTAAATGTCTAGCCAACAAAAAATTCTGCTGCAACACAAACACAATAATATATGTGGTCAAATCAATTATTATGTCCAAAATAGACTACGGAGTACACATTTATGGAAATGCTCCAAAATCAACCCTGAGCAAACTAAGAACGATTTACCACTCAGCAATAAGAATCGCCTTCAATGCCTTTCGCACCACTCCAATTAACAACCTATTGCATGAAGCTAACATACTGCCAATAGAACATAGAACAATACATGCAACACAAAAAAACATCAAAATCATAATCAACTCCAAGTTCTCACCAATTGAAAAAATTTACAACAAAATTAAAAATTCCAAAAGAATACCAAAAGTCCCGTCTTCACTACACAACACAATAGAACAACTAAAAAAAGTAAATATTTATGTATCACCCGAAACAAGCAGGAAAGAAAAAGCCCCACACTGGCTGTGCAGTAATACAAGCACTAACACCGCACTACACACCTTATCCAAAGCAGAAACGGCACCATTAATATACCAACAAAAGTTCAAGGAATTAAAAAACACACTAGCAGGCAGACACTTTCTTTACACAGATGGATCCAAGTCAGCTAGCGGAGTCTCATATAGCGTAACAACGGAAACAGAAATTATTTACCACCATATACTCCCACAATACTCCTCCATATACACAGCCGAAATAGCAGCAATTCTGACAGCATGCAACGAGGAAAATTTGCAATCTGCACAGATTCCCTATCAGCCCTAAAAGAAATTGAAAACATAAAAAGCCAAAACTACTACACCACCTCCATCAGAAATATCCTAAATAAATACAAGAGAAATAAAATCTTAATTCTATGGGTCCCGGGACACTGCGGGATTTCAGGAAACGAGCTCGCGGACGAAACAGCAAAAAACGCACATAATTTCCCTTTGATTACCCAAAAAAACTTTAACACATCAGACATCTTGAAACACATCAAACAAAACACTGTAACCTTTAAAACTTCAATATTTAACAACTCATCAATCCACTACAAAAATATTAGCCACGACAGCACCCCGACGAAAAACATCTCACGATCAGACTCAATAAAATTCACAAGAATAAGACTAGGACATACCAATCTAACCCACAGCCACATACTCAATAAAACTCCACCACCAATCTGCACAACCTGCAACATCAACATAACATTACAACATATATTACTCGACTGTCCTGACCTTCAGCAAAACAGATCGAATCTCTTGAAACAAACAATGAGAGAAATCACCTCATACGAAAACATTCACCAAACAATACAATTCCTAAAAAATACGAACCTTTACCATACAATATAAGCAAAAATAAAAAATCATATCCATAAATAACATAAATAAATTAGCTTTAAAAAACTATTTCATAGTAATTAACCGTAAAATAAGAACCTCCCTTGTACATATAATATAACCAAACTCAATAAAATGTATATAACTTAGCTTAAGGCCCTCAGCTGCTATAGCTAATCCAAAATTCCGCATAATTTTAATCATGCGTTAATTTCTCAATAATAATAATAATATCCAAATTTAACGACCTGAGGACAGGCCAAATTCAATGATTGGGGGAGTGACATATCCATAAGTCCCTAAGACTTAAGCACATGCCTACACACTAATACACATACAACATGTACACCCAAACACACCCACACAGAAGTATTAGATTTCAATAAACAAAATTATAAGAATCTAAGAGCACTTGTATCCAAGAGCGAATGCACTCGAATCCAAGAGAAATGCAAAGACTATTAAAGTCAGCAACTCCAAAGCTTTCTCTCTTCATTTGATCAGACCCTAAAGTCTAAAGTCCATTTTAGAAAAGCTCAAAACCGAGGCTTGAACGTCAAAAAATCAGAGTAATTATCAGAGTTCAGTTTGAGACCTAATTATAATCGGTCGGTGTTCTTCTTAACTAAAAATATTGTAATCATTCAGTAAAATAAAATTATATTTTTTTTACATATGAGTATTGCGATTATTTAATTATATATATATAAATGTATGAATGAGTTGGGTTTCTTTTCTTTTGTAGCACGCTTTGGCTGCTATTCGGCTCTCAGGTTGCTTGTTTTTGCTGGTGTTCACATTAAAAGCCATGCACCGGTTCACTTGTTCTTTTATTTTTAATTGTTTTGCCGTTAGTATTTTTAATTAAGCACTTTGTGGGAAACCGGATGCAGTCCTGTCCAGGGTATGGTGATGGTCCCTCCCCCGCTGTACGGATCTCTCGTACATTTTCAGGATCTTTAATAGAGCCAGGAAGATCAGTATAACAGCGATGAATTCCTGGGTGTGTTGTACTCCTTCTTTTTCCTGCCTGTGGTCGACAACCTGCACGGTGTTTATCACATTTGCTGTGTTGTCGGAGGCTTAAGACTCCTTGCCGCCCATTCTGAGAGTTTCGTGGGACTATGGTCTTCCTTCAAAAAGCTGCCCTAACCTAGTCCTGTTATATCTTTTAAAGGATGATAGCGTTCTTCCTCCTTGACATTTTTCTTAGTGACTGGAGTTATCCTTGAGTCTTCCCGGCGATAGACTGAAGGATAATTGCCCGGGTATTTGATGTACTGATGATTACCGCTGGGTATTGACTACTTGTGTTTTCCCGGGTACCGACGAACTACGGGTGCTTACCCGGGTACTGACTAACTTTTTTCTGTGAGCCATGGTCTTTTCTGATCTCTTGGTCTTCTATGCCAAGTGTTCCCACCTAGGAATCATATTTCTCGCTTTCCTCTATTTTGGGGAGTCAATACCCGTTCGGTGAAGTGTGACTGGAACTGGTGTTGCCGACTTTTATTTTCTTTGTCGCAATCCAACTGAGTCAACGCGGTGATAGTACCCCTTCCCCTGCTTTAAGATTCTGGTTTTGAATCATCAAAGACTTACGATCTCACGAAAAGGGTGTACTCAACAGGCTCGAAGTGATCGATGCGTTTACGCATGGAATGACTTCGCAAAAGAAAACCGTACTCCATTTTCATTTATTTTTGTTGTTTTTTAGTAGATTTTCTTTCCTTGTTCTAATTATGCGCCCATAAGCGTGTGGCTTCGACCCACGACACTCTGCTGACTGCGCCAGCCGGGCTATTATGAAAAGATAGATGTTATCGGTTGTGATCTGTTTTTTTTTCTTTAAGAATGCATCTGCTACTTTTTAAATAAAACTCGGACTAGCACCGGTATCAAGTAATGCCAGTATTTCTACTCCATCACCCTTAGTGATGTCTTGTTGTACTCCATCTCCGTGTCCGCGACTTTCTGTTTAAAGCGTCTGTGTTCAGTTATGTTTTCATAAAGTTTTGGTGTCGTGCCAATGCAAATTCCTTCTCTCGTTGTTCTAGGTTCTTACGTGATCGGTAATTCTGCTTAAGCTTAAGGTAATTTACGGGTATGACGAATTTCCCGGTTAATCTGTAATGTGCACACATATCGAATAAGCACTGTACCAAATCAGAACATTGGGAACAATCACATTGTAGCACTTTTGCAACAATGTTTATGCAAGACTTTTCAGTTCCCAGGCATATCTTGAGTGCTCAGCAATCTGACCACACAAGAATGCTATTCAGACCAGGAGTGCAAAGTCGGCATAATTAGCATGCGCGACTGCTCGATCTTTATGTGCACATGACTCTCTTAGACAGCGGCGCTCTCGCTGCCAAAGTTAAGTACATAAGAACAAAGCAACGTCTCTGCCGACGGCCTCTCTGCCGGCGCAGACGGATTGCATTTGGCTGGCTTGGACTCTTCAAGACCAAGTACAAGGCAGTCGTCAAAGAGTCTTCAACATGCCTTAATTGAATCTTAAGCAGTCTTAAAAGAAGTTACACATACGCTGGATATCTAATTAAATTTCTCTTTTAATAAAAGTTATATTAAAAACATAAAAAATGCATAACTATTATTCCATGGCGACCGTGACATGGTCACTTAAGCCAGTAAAACAACAATAAAAAGAAATATATAAAAGTTAAAATGCGAACAGTGACCATTGAAAAAAAAATTGTGACATTAAATGCTATCAAAGTGTTAAATACACGGCAAATATTTTGAATGTTGAAGTGTTTGGAAATAAAAATACAAACACAAACCTGTGCGATGACCAGACCAGAAGAAATATAATACCATAATTGATCAAACCCGGACGACAACAGCAGCCGCAAACTGGAGGACTCTGCTCCTATCGAGCAAAGGGACGCACCTACTCTACAAGATGCACTAGAGGTGTGTCCAAACGATGGACCACGCCCACTCACAATAGCTGAGTATAGAGCAAGAAGACAGCCAAAACCAAAAATAAAGAAGAAGAGAAGCGGCAAAAGGATCAAGCTGCTTCAACAACGGAGGTTAATAAAGGACCTTATAAAGACGGCAACTACAGAGGATGAAATAATAGCCCAAACCAAAAATATGGAAGCGATTGAAGCCAAATTGTGCAGTGGTGCGCAATAACGCAGTTGAGGCTGTATTTAATACCAATGCCCCAATCTGCCTTAATATTAAGAATAAATACCTCAAGCCGATGCGTGAAAACGCTGCTTGAAAAATACTAATCTCTGTTAGGCTTTTACTAAAAACATGTGTACGGTATTGAATTATTTAGAGCAAAACATTGTAAACCGTACACATGCCCTCTAACTAACTTTTTCTTGGACAGGCATACGTGTAGGAAGAAATAATAGAAATATACAATTTTTAATCAAAATTAAAAAAAAAAAAAAATCGTTCAATTAACAACTATGGGTTGGTTCGGATCTGACGATAGTCAGACCAAAGACAACACGGCTAATGTCGTGAACAACGTCAAAATAGTAGATCACACAGAAGATATTCAAGCACTGTGGGTTTTACTCCTAATTTTGACAATTATTAGTGTGGCCCAGTTCCTTCTGACGTTGTACGTAAAACATAACAAAATATTAAAAAGAAGATATATGAGTAGGGCGAATAATCTAGACAGGGTTTAGAAAAAAAAAATTTAGCTATACAAAAAAAAAAAAAGTATATAAATATATACTAACAATTAGGAATATATAAAATAGTATGGAATGGAACGAGTTATGTAAAAACATAACAAGAATAAGAAACGAATTTGAAAAATCTCATAAATGTTTGTCACAAAATAGACCTATTTTAGGACCGACAATAAAGAAACATGCAAATATTCTGGTAAATTCCTTCAACGAAGCACGAATACTAGTGTATGATAACAAGGAAAGACTAAGTCCAGATCATTGGTCTCAGGTATCGAAAGTTCTCATAAAACTTAGATCGAACTTGTTATCTGTAAAATTGAAACTTGGTTTGGATATATCAATACCAACCATTTTAAATTCGCCAATAAAAATAGAATCGGACGAACAAACAGAAACAGAAATAGAAGACGAAGATTTGAACAACTTAACAATTCCAGCTATATTAACACTAGCTGAATTGACGGAGGAAGAATTGGCTGAGTCAGACATAGAAGAAACAGAAACAAAATCTGTCATCATGGTGGACGAAACAACTGCCCAGAGGGCATACATAAAAGACATTTCAACGGCGATTCCGGAATTTGACGGTAAAAAGATCAATTTGCGTAGATTTATCACGGCAATCAAGTTGGTTAACCTGACTAAGGGACCACATGAAGCTATTGCCATTGAAGTGATTAAATCGAAAATAATCGGAACAGTTACAATTGATGCCATAATCAGGAAATTAGAAGAAGTGGTCGTAGGAGAAACAACGGACGTAGTAAGAGCAAAAATGGCAAATGTTTACCAAAAAGGTAAAACAGCCACACAATTTACAAATGAAATTGAAAACCTACGCAAGTCTCTTGAATCTTCATATATAGATGAAGGATTGCAACCAGAACATGCTATCAAATTTAGCACAATGGAAGCAATCAATACAATGACAAAGAATTGCGATCATGGAAAACTGAAAACAATCCTAGAGGCAGGAACATTTAAGACAATGGACGAAGCAATAAGTAAATACATCCATTGCAGCACTGAGATGACAGGAAGTGCAAGTTCCGTTTTGTTTTACAAGAGAGGACAAGGAAGTTACAACAGAGGTAACTACCGAGGACGAGGAAATGGTCGAGGTGGTAATAATAGAAATAATTATAACCAGAACACCGGCCAATACAACAACTATAATAATTATAACAATAGCAATGGCAGAGGACGAGGAGGATATAGAGGAAATAACTACCAGAACAGAGGCGGTGGTAACTATAACAACCAAAACCGCAATTTCTCAAGTTATAGCCAAAATGGTAATGTCAGACATGCACAAGGCACGTCGGAAAACCAGCAGGCTCCCTTAGGGCATCAAGAACAGTAAAACAAAAGATTCATACCATCAATCTTAATCTAAATATTTTCATTAAAGTACAAAATGAACACACAAATAAGATACTTACATTTCTAGTAGACACAGGCGCCGATATATCAGTCATTAAAGAAAACTCAGATGAACTTTTGAATCTTGATCATAATAATATAACACAAATTACAGGAATTGGAAAGGGTTCATCAATAGGTTTAACACTTCTCGAGATGAGAACCGGTAACTATATAGTACCGCACAATTTTCATATTGTGGACGACAATTTTCCGATCCCTGGTGACGGAATAATTGGAATCGACTTCATAAAAACATTCAATTGCCAAACAATATTAAACAAGCGATACAAATACCAATTTTTCATAATATCGATAACACTGAGATAACCATACCATCTCGTTGTGAGGTTATCAGGCAAATTACCGTAAGTTCGGTGGATAACCAAATTATAATACCCAATCAGGAAATAGAAGATGGTGTATTTGTCGGAAATTCGATATCAGATTCAAAAAACACGTACATCCGAATACTAAACACAACTAACAGCAATAAAATTTTAAACGTAAGCAAAATCAATTTTGAACCATTAACTAATTACAAAATAGCAGACCTAAACGACTCCATAAGAGCCGAATCAATTTCAAGCAGATTAAAGAAAAACTTTCCATCTGCACATAAGAAAATGTTGACTGAACTGTGTTCACAATATACTGATATTTTTGGATTGGAGACAGAGCCAATCACTACAAATAATTTTTACAAACAAAAGATAAGATTGAGAGATGATGAACCGAGCTATATTAAGAACTATAGAACACCCCATTCACAACAAGCCGAAATATCGAGACAGGTAACTAAATTAATAGAAGACAAGATAGTAGAACCAGCTGTATCTGAATATAATAGCCCATTATTGCTAGTTCCAAAGAAATCCTTACCGGATTCAAAAGAAAAAAAATGGCGTTTAGTGATAGACTATCGCCAAATAAATAAATCATTTCAAACCATATATATATGGTAGACACTTCACCGTCAAAACAGATCACAGACCGTTAACATACTTGTTCTCGATGGTTAATCCAAGTTCAAAACTGACCAGAATGAGGCTTGATTTAGAAGAATATGAATTTACTGTGGGGAAAAGACAATTATGTAGCAGATGCGTTATCCAGAATAACCATCGACCAACTAAAAAATATATCCAAACAAGTACTTAAAGTCACTACAAGAAATCAAAGTAGACAGGAATTCTGCGCAGGAAAAGGAAATAAAAATGATAAAGTAGAATTGCCTAAGCAAACTACTCAAGATGCTTCTAAGCCCAAAGTATACGGAGTCATTAATAATGACGACGTACGCAAAGTAGTGACATTGCATGTAAATAATATGATATGTTTTTTTAAACATGGAAAAAAAATTACTGCAAGATACAACGTTGAAGATTTGTATATTAATGGAACTCTCGACTTAGGTAAATTTTTCCACAGGCTTGAAAAGCAGGCCGGTATGCATAATATCAATCAACTTAAAATGGCACCGTGGGAAAATATCTTTGATAACATTTCAATAGATACATTTAAGAAAATGGGCAATGAAACATTAAAACTATTAAGAGTAGCGCTACTCAACCCGGAGGACGCGCAGGCATTACAAAAACCCTGGCCAGGATTAAAAGCCATTACTTTTGGAAAGGTATGACTCGGGAAATAACAGAGTACATACGGAAATGTCCAAAATGCCAAAAAGCTAAAATTATGAAACACACAAAAACTCCTTTATCAATTACAGAGACACCAATAAGCGCATTTGACAGAGTCATAGTGGATACGATAGGTCCACTACCAAAGTCAGAAAACGGTAATGAATATGCTGTTACACTTATATGCGACCTGACAAAATATTTGGTAACCATTCCAATCGCAAATAAAAGCGCAAATACAGTAGCGAAAGCAATATTTGAATCTTTTGTACTAAAGTTCGGTCCAATGAAGACGTTCATTTCGGACATGGGAACTGAATACAGAAATTCAATTATCAAAGACTTATGCAAATACCTGAAAGTAGAAAATATAACTTCTTCAGCACACCATCATCAGACGGTAGGAACAGTGGAAAGAAGTCATAGAACTTTTAACGAATACATCCGGTCATACATATCGGTTGATAAAACTGACTGGGACGTATGGATAAAATATTTCGAATTTTGTTTTAATACTACACCCTCTATGGTATGGTGATGGTCCCTCCCCCGCTGTACGGATCTCTCGTACATTTTCAGGATCTTTAATAGAGCCAGGAAGATCAGTATAACAGCGATGAATTCCTGGGTGTGTTGTACTCCTTCTTTTTCCTGCCTGTGGTCGACAACCTCCACGGTGTTTATCACATTTGCTGTGTTGTCGGAGGCTTAAGACTCCTTGCCGCCCATTCTGAGAGTTTCGTGGGACTATGGTCTTCCTTCAAAAAGCTGCCCTAACCTAGTCCTGTTATATCTTTTAAAGGATGATAGCGTTCTTCCTCCTTGACATTTTTCTTAGTGACTGGAGTTATCCTTGAGTCTTCCCGGCGATAGACTGAAGGATAATTGCCCGGGTATTTGATGTACTGATGATTACCGCTGGGTATTGACTACTTGTGTTTTCCCGGGTACCGACGAACTACGGGTGCTTACCCGGGTACTGACTAACTTTTTTCTGTGAGCCATGGTCTTTTCTGATCTCTTGGTCTTCTATGCCAAGTGTTCCCACCTAGGAATCATATTTCTCGCTTTCCTCTATTTTGGGGAGTCAATACCCGTTCGGTGAAGTGTGACTGGAACTGGTGTCGGAGACTCGTTTATTGCCGACTTTTATTTTCTTTGTCGCAATCCAACTGAGTCAACGCGGTGATAGTACCCCTTCCCCTGCTTTAAGATTCTGGTTTTGAATCATCAAAGACTTACGATCTCACGAAAAGGGTGTACTCAACAGGCTCGAAGTGATCGATGCGTTTACGCATGGAATGATTTCGCAAAAGAAAACCGTACTCCATTTTCATTTATTTTTGTTGTTTTTTAGTAGATTTTCTTTCCTTGTTCTAATTATGCGCCCATAAGCGTGTGGCTTCGACCCACGACACTCTGCTGACTGCGCCAGCCGGGCTATTATGAAAAGATAGATGTTATCGGTTGTGATCTGTTTTTTTTTTCTTTAAGAATGCATCTGCTACTTTTCAAATAAAACTCGGACTAGCACCGGTATCAAGTAATGCCAGTATTTCTACTCCATCACCCTTAGTGATGTCTTGTTGTACTCCATCTCCGTGTCCGCGACTTTCTGTTTAAAGCGTCTGTGTTCAGTTATGTTTTCATAAAGTTTTGGTGTCGTGCCAATGCAAATTCCTGCTCTCGTTGTTCTAGGTTCTTACGTGATCGGTAATTCTGCTTAAGCTTAAGGTAATTTACGGGTATGACGAATTTCCCGGTTAATCTGTAATGTGCACACATATCGAATAAGCACTGTACCAAATCAGAACATTGGGAACAATCACATTGTAGCACTTTTGCAACAATGTTTATGCAAGACTTTTCAGTTCCCAGGCATATCTTGAGTGCTCAGCAATCTGACCACACAAGAATGCTATTCAGACCAGGAGTGCAAAGTCGGCATAATTAGCATGCGCGACTGCTCGATCTTTATGTGCACATGACTCTCTTAGACAGCGGCGCTCTCGCTGCCAAAGTTAAGTACATAAGAGCAAAGCAACGTCTCTGCCGACGGCCTCTCTGCCGGCGCAGACGGATTGCATTTGGCTGGCTTGGACTCTTCAAGACCAAGTACAAGGCAGTCGTCAAAGAGTCTTCAACATGCCTTAATTGAATCTTAAGCAGTCTTAAAAGAAGTTACACATACGCTGGATATCTAATTAAATTTCTCTTTTAATAAAAGTTATATTAAAAACATAAAAAATGCATAACTATTATTCCATGGCGACCGTGACATGGTCACTTAAGCCAGTAAAACAACAATAAAAAGAAATATATAAAAGTTAAAATGCGAACAGTGACCATTGAAAAAAAAATTGTGACATTAAATGCTATCAAAGTGTTAAATACACGGCAAATATTTTGAATGTTGAAGTGTTTGGAAATAAAAATACAAACACAAACCTGTGCGATGACCAGACCAGAAGAAATATAATACCATAATTGATCAAACCCGGACGACAACAGCAGCCGCAAACTGGAGGACTCTGCTCCTATCGAGCAAAGGGACGCACCTACTCTACAAGATGCACTAGAGGTGTGTCCAAACGATGGACCACGCCCACTCACAATAGCTGAGTATAGAGCAAGAAGACAGCCAAAACCAAAAATAAAGAAGAAGAGAAGCGGCAAAAGGATCAAGCTGCTTCAACAACGGAGGTTAATAAAGGACCTTATAAAGACGGCAACTACAGAGGATGAAATAATAGCCCAAACCAAAAATATGGAAGCGATTGAAGCCAAATTGTGCAGTGGTGCGCAATAACGCAGTTGAGGCTGTATTTAATACCAATGCCCCAATCTGCCTTAATATTAAGAATAAATACCTCAAGCCGATGCGTGAAAACGCTGCTTGAAAAATACTAATCTCTGTTAGGCTTTTACTAAAAACATGTGTACGGTATTGAATTATTTAGAGCAAAACATTGTAAACCGTACACATGCCCTCTAACTAACTTTTTCTTGGACAGGCATACGTGTAGGAAGAAATAATAGAAATATACAATTTTTAATCAAAATTAAAAAAAAAAAAAAATCGTTCAATTAACAACTATGGGTTGGTTCGGATCTGACGATAGTCAGACCAAAGACAACACGGCTAATGTCGTGAACAACGTCAAAATAGTAGATCACACAGAAGATATTCAAGCACTGTGGGTTTTACTCCTAATTTTGACAATTATTAGTGTGGCCCAGTTCCTTCTAACGTTGTACGAAAAACAAAAAAAAATATAAAAAAGAAGATATATGAGTAGGGCGAATAATCTAAAAAAATATATATAATCAAAAAAAAAAAAAAAAAAAAAAGAAAGAATGAGTATATAAATATATACTAACAATTAGGAATATATAAAATAGTATGGAATGGAACGAGTTATGTAAAAACATAACAAGAATAAGAAACGAATTTGAAAAATCTCATAAATGTTTGTCACAAAATAGACCTATTTTAGGACCGACAATAAAGAAACATGCAAATATTCTGGTAAATTCCTTCAACGAAGCACGAATACTAGTGTATGATAACAAGGAAAGACTAAGTCCAGATCATTGGTCTCAGGTATCGAAAGTTCTCATAAAACTTAGATCGAACTTGTTATCTGTAAAATTGAAACTTGGTTTGGATATATCAATACCAACCATTTTAAATTCGCCAATAAAAATAGAATCGGACGAACAAACAGAAACAGAAATAGAAGACGAAGATTTGAACAACTTAAAAATTTCAGCCATATTAACACTAGCTGAATTGACGGAGGAAGAATTGGCTGAGTCAGACATAGAAGAAACAGAAACAAAATCTGTCATCATGGTGGACGAAACAACTGCCCAGAGGGCATACATAAAAGACATTTCAACGGCGATTCCGGAATTTGACGGTAAAAAGATCAATTTGCGTAGATTTATCACGGCAATCAAGTTGGTTAACCTGACTAAGGGACCACATGAAGCTATTGCCATTGAAGTGATCAAATCGAAAATAATCGGAACAACACTCTATAGAGTACAAAATGAAGTTACAATTGATGCCATAATCAGGAAATTAGAAGAAGTGGTCGTAGGAGAAACAACGGACGTAGTAAGAGCAAAAATGGCAAATGTTTACCAAAAAGGTAAAACAGCCACACAATTTACAAATGAAATTGAAAACCTACGCAAGTCTCTTGAATCTTCATATATAGATGAAGGATTGCAACCAGAACATGCTATCAAATTTAGCACAATGGAAGCAATCAATACAATGACAAAGAATTGCGATCATGGAAAACTGAAAACAATCCTAGAGGCAGGAACATTTAAGACAATGGACGAAGCAATAAGTAAATACATCCATTGCAGCACGAGGAGGATATAGAGGAAATAACTACCAGAAAAGAGGCGGTGGTAACTATAACAACCAAAACCGCAATTTCTCAAGTTATAGCCAAAATGGTAATGTCAGACATGCACAAGGCACGTCGGAAAACCAGCAGGCTCCCTTAGGGCATCAGGAACAGTAAAACAAAAGATTCATACCATCAATCTTAATCTAAATATTTTCATTAAAGTACAAAATGAACACACAAATAAGATACTTACATTTCTAGTAGACACAGGCGCCGATATATCAGTCATTAAAGAAAACTCAGATGAACTTTTGAATCTTGATCATAATAATATAACACAAATTACAGGAATTGGAAAGGGTTCAATAAATTCAATAGGTTTAACACTTCTCGAGATGAGAACCGGTAACTATATAGTACCGCACAATTTTCATATTGTGGACGACAATTTTCCGATCCCTGGTGACGGAATAATTGGAATCGACTTCATAAAAACATTCAATTGCCAAACAATTTTAAACAAGCGATACAAATACCAATTTTTCATAATATCGATAACACTGAGATAACCATACCATCTCGTTGTGAGGTTATCAGGCAAATTACCGTAAGTTCGGTGGATAACCAAATTATAATACCCAATCAGGAAATAGAAGATGGTGTATTTGTCGGAAATTCGATATCAGATTCAAAAAACACGTACATCCGAATACTAAACACAACTAACAGCAATAAAATTTTAAACGTAAGCAAAATCAATTTTGAACCATTAACTAATTACAAAATAGCAGACCTAAACGACTCCATAAGAGCCGAATCAATTTCAAGCAGATTAAAGAAAAACTTTCCATCTGCACATAAGAAAATGTTGACTGAACTGTGTTCACAATATACTGATATTTTTGGATTGGAGACAGAGCCAATCACTACAAATAATTTTTACAAACAAAAGATAAGATTGAGAGATGATGAACCAAGCTATATTAAGAACTATAGAACACCCCATTCACAACAAGCCGAAATATCGAGACAGGTAACTAAATTAATAGAAGACAAGATAGTAGAACCAGCTGTATCTGAATATAATAGCCCATTATTGCTAGTTCCAAAGAAATCCTTACCGGATTCAATAGAAAAAAAATGGCGTTTAGTGATAGACTATCGCCAAATAAATAAATCATTTCAAACCATATATATATGGTAGACACTTCACCGTCAAAACAGATCACAGACCGTTAACATACTTGTTCTCGATGGTTAATCCAAGTTCAAAACTGACCAGAATGAGGCTTGATTTAGAAGAATATGAATTTACTGTGGGGAAAAGACAATTATGTAGCAGATGCGTTATCCAGAATAACCATCGACCAACTAAAAAATATATCCAAACAAGTACTTAAAGTCACTACAAGAAATCAAAGTAGACAGGAATTCTGCGCAGGAAAAGGAAATAAAAATGATAAAGTAGAATTGCCTAAGCAAACTACTCAAGATGTTTCTAAGCCCAAAGTATACGGAGTCATTAATAATGACGAAGTACGCAAAGTAGTGACATTGCATGTAAATAATATGATATGTTTTTTTAAACATGGAAAAAAAATTACTGCAAGATACAACGTTGAAGATTTGTATATTAATGGAACTCTCGACTTAGGTCAATTTTTCCACAGGCTTGAAAAGCAGGCCGGTATGCATAATATCAATCAACTTAAAATGGCACCGTGGGAAAATATCTTTGATAACATTTCAATAGATACATTTAAGAAAATGGGCAATGAAACATTAAAACTATTAAGAGTAGCGCTACTCAACCCGGAGGACGCGCAGGCATTACAAAAACCCTGGCCAGGATTAAAAGCCATTACTTTTGGAAAGGTATGACTCGGGAAATAACAGAGTACATACGGAAATGTCCAAAATGCCAAAAAGCTAAAATTATGAAACACACAAAAACTCCTTTATCAATTACAGAGACACCAATAAGCGCATTTGACAGAGTCATAGTGGATACGATAGGTCCACTACCAAAGTCAGAAAACGGTAATGAATATGCTGTTACACTTATATGCGACCTGACAAAATATTTGGTAACCATTCCAATCGCAAATAAAAGCGAGTTAAGATGTAGGTCCGTTTAAGAGTTCGTGGAGTTCAAATTAGAATACGTCTTGGTTCTTTTAGGTTTAACTTCAGAATGAATTTATTTCTTTACTTCATACTTCTTTACAGCTATGTTTGATACAATTGGAATTTGCTGATGCGACAGTAAATGGAAATGGGAGCGGATGCGGTTCTGTAGCTTGGATGGATCAGCGTTTCGGTGGCCGATATTACGGTGTCGACTAAACCTCCGGCTGTCGAGAGGGTTTCGGCGGGGGACCGCCGAGGGTAAATGCTGAGGCGGTAACTCCTCCCCCCCCAGACTGAACTACCGACCATAGCGGGGATATAGTTGCTGGAACGGGTGAAGCGATGGTGGGAGTGAAGGTGGCATGTGGCGTAATCTCTGGTGTAAAAATGGTCGTCTTCTTCGGGAAATAGGCCACGACCACTACTATTATTAATAGTACGCCAAGCATCGTGTAGGTCGTTGTTTTATGGATCGTGGTTCCCCATTGTATTTTGTTGATCTGTATTTTTGTTTCAAGATCCTCCATCCTTAACTCATGTATCCCCAATTCTTGGGTTGTTCTGTTTCTCTTAATTGTCATTATTTGAGGTATGTCCAACTTCAACTCTGCTGCGCCAAGCCTCTCCACCGCTTCGTACTGCACGTTGTTCACCATCGCCTTGCAATGGGTGAATTTAATTAACGCCGATCCGTTCAGCGTCCTCTCCAGTCCGCAACTCGTCTGTAGCTTGACGTTTTCCCCGTTGAATATAGCGATATATCCGGCCTCCGGTTCGAATATTGTTGTGGTGAATCCTGCATCCTTCGTTTCGCATTCCGCCTCCTTTCCACTAACCAGTCTTCTAATACATTTCTCATTAACCTGATTTACAATTTTATCATTCTTACACATGTATATGTTTCTTATAAACTGACATTTTTGTTTGTAATAAAGTATTTCATCTCCATGAATCGCCACATAATTTGGTGTTATGACAAATTCTGTGTTATTCATGGGAAGTGGGATAAGTCTACGCAATGAAAATGTTTCGTTTTTGAATATCGGCAACCTGATAGAGAATATTATGTCTGTGTTGTTCATTATGGCTCTCAATTCTAAAAACTCGTACATGTGCTCTTCCGACACCAATTGTATCCCCTGGTTTTCTAACTCGTGAACACACTTGTCCGTTTCCTGTCTATTGAATAAAAACCTGGAGATTACCCCTATCTTTGCCAACAAGAGGCTCTCGGCAACGTCGTTTAAGTTCAATCCCAACATGTCTATTGTAAGTGAAATTCTATCGATGAATTCCAATCTGTAAATCCTCTTGTCCTCCTCTAAAAATGTTTTGCTTATGCTATTCTTATAATTGTTTATGAATGTGCTTACCCTACTCTGTTCTTCGTTAATGTACTTCGTTAGATTCTTGAACATTATATTAACCTTACTGCCTGTTTCTTCCTGCGTCCTTATGCTTTCCTTCAAATTCTCCTCTTCCTCTCGCATCTTCCTTATCTCTTCTTCCATCTTTACTGCGTCATCCGCATCTAAATTCCCTGTTATAGCTTTAACCACTGAGCCCAGACCATTTATCAATCCTCTAGCCCTTCTGTGCTTGGGACATATATTTTCCAATCTGGTCTTTATCATTTGCAGCTTGTTCTGCAGTGATTTGACCAGATCTCTGGTTTCAGCTTCTCTTGCAGCTTCCCGCAATGTACTTTCCATCCCCTCTACTATATCTTTATATTCTTGCAACCTTACAATGTGGACAAAAGTCTTGTGCGTCTGGACTACCCTTGCCACTCCTAGTTGTATTTGGGCCAATGGTTCATTCCCCCTCAAGGGAATTACCTCGAGTCCGCTCTCCTCGGCCACGGCGATTGACCACCTGGAATTAATATCATTCGTTTGGTTTATTAATTCGTCGGATCTTTTCTTTGTGTATTTTCTGTGGTTTCGCTGTCGCTATGGTTAGAACATTGTCCTCCACCACCTTGTGTTTTGAGAACCTGGAAGTGAGTTTATCTCTTCTGTTCTCCTTCCTAAATATTGTATTCCCCACTTGAATTGGTTCTGGTTCCTGCCTATCTGTGTTCGCTGCTTCGATTCTTCTCACCTTTTGATCGTGTACCCGTTGCTTAATCTTTGGGTATAATTCGGCCTGGAACGCATTGATTTTCTGTAAATAATCGTGTTCATTATTGAATGACACGTTATTCAGGAATTCATGCGTTCTGCCCGTAAATAGTTCCTGAGGAGTCAGCTTTGTTGCTGAGTGAATGGCGTTATTGTACGTTATAAACGCTTCACTCAGAGTCTCTTCATGTTTAAGCTCCAATCTCTTTTCCTTCTTATTTTCCAATATTAAACGGTATATTTCCGTAATCGTGGAGTGCAGTCTTTCGACTGTGGAGTTACTCGACGACTGCTGAAAGGACGTTGTATGCAGTTCGAGTTCGTACTGCCTACAAAAATCCTTAAAGAGGTTCGACGAGAACTCAACTCCCTGATCGCAAATTACCTTTTTGGGTATTCCGAATAGGGCCATAAAGTTCTTCATTGCTTTAACAATGTTGATACTCTCCTTGGCTGGGATAGTTATTCCCCATGCATATCTCGAAAATTTATCAATGATTGTGAAAACGTTTTTCTTGCTCACGAAATACAAATCGATATGCACTATCTCCAAGGGTCTGTCTGGAGTTTCGGTCACACTATACTTGATTTTATAGGGTCTCCTGTCGTATTTTTGAGTTTGACAGCTGTCACAGTTGTTGATTGTTTGTGCTATCACCTGTTTCATGTGAGGAAAAAACACCTTCCTCTTCAGGTGCGCTAGTGTCTCCTCTATCCCCCTGTGGTTACTCTTCAGGTGATAATCCTTGACCACTTCTTCTTGCTGGCCTCTCTCGATTATATCTGGCAACAATATTGTGCACCTTATCGCCCTATACAATCTACTGTAGGCAAAATACCTGCAGTATACCTCCTGAATGGTTAAAACCAATTCCTCCGGTATTAGCAATGCTACCGTTCTCTTTGGCTTTAAAATTTCCTTGAGTTTTCGGCCGATTGTCTCATCATCAAAGGTCTTCTCCGTCCAATTTATCCTACTCTTGTTCCTAAATGGAACTTGTTTAGTTACCTTGGACGTTTCTCCCTTTTCTATCACCACTTGGATGTTGTATTCATTTAGTGGCTTTTCCGAAATCGGAAAACCTAACTGTAAATCTTCTTCTGCAGAGTGTATTGTTTCTCCGTTAGTTGCATTTTCTGAGGCGTTTTCTAGCACGTTAAGCTCTGGCTGAACTCTACTTAATGCGTCTGCCACTACATTCAAGGACCCTTTCTTGTACACTATTTCGTAGTCGTATTCCAACATCTGAAGTCTCCACCTCCCCAGTTTAGAGTCGGGTTCTTTAATACTCATTAACCAGGTTAATGGTCTATGATCCGTCACTATCTTGAACTTGGTACCAAACAAATAATGCCTGAAATGTTTTATTGACCAAATTATGGCAAGCATTTCCTTTTCTATGGTAGCATAATTTGTTTCTGATGTTGATAGGGTCCTACTTGCGTATGCTATTGGTCTGTCTGCCCCCAGGTTTCCCTGCGATAACACCGATCCAATAGCATAATTGCTGGCATCCGTGGTCAAGATGAATGGTTTTTCAAAATCGGGAAATTGTAAAATCGGGTCATTGCAAAGGAGTGTTTTACACACTTCAAATGCTTCAATATACTCTTCATCTATTTGCACCGTCTTTTTTCCTTTTAGCTGTTTCGTCAGCGGTTTTGTTATCGCTGCGAAATCCTTAATAAATTTCCTGTAGTAACCTAACAACCCCAGGAAGGACTTAATTTGCTTCCTAGTTCTCGGGATAGTGAACTTTTTTATCGCTTCGATCTTTCCCGGGTTCGGTTTTATGCCCTGCGGGGTTACTACGTGTCCTAAATATTCTACCTCTGTCCTTAGGAACTCCGTCTTGTCTAATTGTAATTTAAAATTGGCTCCCGTGAGCTTTTTAAATACCTTCTCTAAGTCAGTAATGTGTTCCTGCAACGATGCTGAAAACACCATGATGTCGTCCATGTATATGAGGCAACATTTGCCCAATAACTCCCCAAAGATGTTGTTCATTAACCTCTGGAAGGTCGCAGGAGCGTTGTTTAAGCCAAACGGCATTCGCACATACTCGAAGTGACCTCCCTCTGCTGAAAAAGCCGTCTTAGGAATGTCTGATTCCTGAACTTCGATCTGGTGGTATCCACTTGCTAAATCCAACGTCGAGAAGTATTTAGCTCGTCCTAAATTGTCCAACACATCACTTATTATTGGTAGTGGATACCTATCTTTTATCACCTTTTCATTCAATTTCCTATAATCAACTACCATTCGCCATTTCCTCATACCATTTAATCTTCTCTCCTTTCAGTATCATACTCTGCTCGTTAGCCTTAAGAAGGCTCACCAACGCCTTTTTCAATGTCATGACCTTGGTATACAAAGCCTCTAATTCCAACTTCTTTTCTTTAATATGGGTTAATTCCATTATTAGGTCCTGCTCCGACCTCTTGTCTTTAAAATGGGACACTAATGTCTTCTTAATCTGGTCCCAATTTAACTCTGTTTCATCTAGATCTAAGACCCTATCTGCTGCTCCTATTATCTTGCTCCTAACTGCTCTGAGTGCTATAACTCCTACATTCGACCTTTCCTCCCCTTTAATCAAACCTAATATCTGTTCTACCGCAGCTATAAATCCGTCTAGCTTACTTCCTTCCCCATCATACTTGGGAATAATCTCTACCAACTCGATCACCTTGATCGCTTCCAATACACCTGTAGTTGCCATTTTCTGCTACCTTGATTAACTTCCTACTTGCCTACTCTTTCAGAGTGTGTCTGTGTGTTATGTTTTGCTTAGTCTAGTCTTATGTCTTACAAATAATTAGTACTACTATTACTTAATAAAATGTTAAGATGTGTATTTGCCGATCTCCGTGTGTATGGAATATGTGTGTCTTATAAAGTGAATCCTTAAGTGTCCGCGGGTGAAATGGAGTTTCCGTAATTAATTTTCATGAATAACCTTTCAATATTTAATATTATTTAACAAAATGGGGTTTCCAAAATAATGTCGCAATGTAATGTTTTTTTTTTTTTTTTTTTTTTTTATCTTATTCTTTAAAATACCCTGCGTGCTGAAGCTAGCTGTTCAGCTGTACCATACAGCTTCACAACCAATTGCGGACAGTCACTGCTAAGGCATCCCCGTTTGCTTATTTCACCTTACATGCTGAAGCTAGTTCGTCGGCTGTGCGATACAGCCTCGGAACCAAATGCGGACAGTCATTGTAAAACCCTCCAGCCATACCTACGCTAGGCAGCCGCTCCGTGCGTTACAGTGCGCCGCCTAATACATGTGCATGGCCGGATTACTAAATCCTTTATTATTTCTTTTACTTTTCCATATGCAGTAATTTATTTAAAAATTTTTCCGATATTATTTCAGATTTATTATTCCGTTTTATTTTCCTCTATTTAAATTTGTAATTTTCTCAATATCCACTCCCATGCTAAGCGGCCGCCCTGTGCGTTACAGTGCGCCGCCCAATACATGTGAATGGCTATCCAATTTATTAAATTCCCACACTTCAGGCCCCACGGTGCCTTTCACTACGCCCTGTGCCTGTATGCAACGCTCGTTTCCATCGAACCGTTACCTACGACCGTTCTCTCATACTATCGAACTTTGTTGCACTGAACCTCGAGCTCCAACCGTCCGAACCGTCCGACCTGGCGTCGACCGACGGCCGTTCGCCCAACGAACTTCTCGTTGTATCGAACCGCCTGCCAACCACTGTTTTTGTGCGACGGTCGTTCGTCCGCTCGAGCCGTTCGACACGAACCGCCTGCCAACATCCGCCACCGAACATTCGACCGATCGAACCGAACTTCTTCTCGTGCATTTTATTGCCGATTTATTTCTTATATTCTTTCCTTTTATTTCGTGTTTATTTATTATTTTATATTTTCCATATTTCTTTCCATTGCATTACTTTCTTCATTGCGATTTATTATTTATTTTACACCTCCATTTCACTCACAAACACTCTACTCACTGTTTTGTTCTTCTTACAATGCTAATGTAACTATAACGATTTTCTCCATCCTTGTCGTCACGAATCCTTCCTTCTGTCGAATTCGTCCTTAGTCCAAGGGTCTACCGACTGCGCCAGTTAAGATGTAGGTCCGTTTAAGAGTTCGTGGAGTTCAAATTAGAATACGTCTTGGTTCTTTTAGGTTTAACTTCAGAATGAATTTATTTCTTTACTTCATACTTCTTTACAGCTATGTTTGATACAATTGGAATTTGCTGATGCGACAGTAAATGGAAATGGGAGCGGATGCGGTTCTGTAGCTTGGATGGATCAGCGTTTCGGTGGCCGATATTACGGTGTCGACTAAACCTCCGGCTGTCGAGAGGGTTTCGGCGGGGGACCGCCGAGGGTAAATGCTGAGGCGGTAACTAGCGCAAATACAGTAGCGAAAGCAATATTTGAATCTTTTGTACTAAAGTTCGGTCCAATGAAGACGTTCATTTCGGACATGGGAACTGAATACAGAAATTCAATTATCAAAGACTTATGCAAATACCTGAAAGTAGAAAATATAACTTCTTCAGCACACCATCATCAGACGGTAGGAACAGTGGAAAGAAGTCATAGAACTTTTAACGAATACATCCGGTCATACATATCGGTTGATAAAACTGACTGGGACGTATGGATAAAATATTTCGAATTTTGTTTTAATACTACACCCTCTATGGTATGGTGATGGTCCCTCCCCCGCTGTACGGATCTCTCGTACATTTTCAGGATCTTTAATAGAGCCAGGAAGATCAGTATAACAGCGATGAATTCCTGGGTGTGTTGTACTCCTTCTTTTTCCTGCCTGTGGTCGACAACCTCCACGGTGTTTATCACATTTGCTGTGTTGTCGGAGGCTTAAGACTCCTTGCCGCCCATTCTGAGAGTTTCGTGGGACTATGGTCTTCCTTCAAAAAGCTGCCCTAACCTAGTCCTGTTATATCTTTTAAAGGATGATAGCGTTCTTCCTCCTTGACATTTTTCTTAGTGACTGGAGTTATCCTTGAGTCTTCCCGGCGATAGACTGAAGGATAATTGCCCGGGTATTTGATGTACTGATGATTACCGCTGGGTATTGACTACTTGTGTTTTCCCGGGTACCGACGAACTACGGGTGCTTACCCGGGTACTGACTAACTTTTTTCTGTGAGCCATGGTCTTTTCTGATCTCTTGGTCTTCTATGCCAAGTGTTCCCACCTAGGAATCATATTTCTCGCTTTCCTCTATTTTGGGGAGTCAATACCCGTTCGGTGAAGTGTGACTGGAACTGGTGTCGGAGACTCGTTTATTGCCGACTTTTATTTTCTTTGTCGCAATCCAACTGAGTCAACGCGGTGATAGTACCCCTTCCCCTGCTTTAAGATTCTGGTTTTGAATCATCAAAGACTTACGATCTCACGAAAAGGGTGTACTCAACAGGCTCGAAGTGATCGATGCGTTTACGCATGGAATGACTTCGCAAAAGAAAACCGTACTCCATTTTCATTTATTTTTGTTGTTTTTTAGTAGATTTTCCTTGTTCTAATTATGCGCCCATAAGCGTGTGGCTTCGACCCACGACACTCTGCTGACTGCGCCAGCCGGGCTATTATGAAAAGATAGATGTTATCGGTTGTGATCTGTTTTTTTTTCTTTAAGAATGCATCTGCTACTTTTTAAATAAAACTCGGACTAGCACCGGTATCAAGTAATGCCAGTATTTCTACTCCATCACCCTTAGTGATGTCTTGTTGTACTCCATCTCCGTGTCCGCGACTTTCTGTTTAAAGCGTCTGTGTTCAGTTATGTTTTCATAAAGTTTTGGTGTCGTGCCAATGCAAATTCCTTCTCTCGTTGTTCTAGGTTCTTACGTGATCGGTAATTCTGCTTAAGCTTAAGGTAATTTACGGGTATGACGAATTTCCCGGTTAATCTGTAATGTGCACACATATCGAATAAGCACTGTACCAAATCAGAACATTGGGAACAATCACATTGTAGCACTTTTGCAACAATGTTTATGTAAGACTTTTCAGTTCCCAGGCATATCTTGAGTGCTCAGCAATCTGACCACACAAGAATGCTATTCAGACCAGAAGTGCAGAGTCGGCATAATTAGCATGCGCGACTGCTCGATCTTTATGTGCACATGACTCTCTTAGACAGCGGCGCTCTCGCTGCCAAAGTTAAGTACATAAGAGCAAAGCAACGTCTCTGCCGACGGCCTCTCTGCCGGCGCAGACGGATTGCATTTGGCTAGCTTGGACTCTTCAAGACCAAGTACAAGGCAGTCGTCAAAGAGTCTTCAACATGTCTTAATTGAATCTTAAGCAGTCTTAACAGAAGTTACAAATACGCTGGATATCTAATTAAATTTCTCTTTTAATAAAAGTTATATTAAAAACATAAAAATTGCATAACTATTATTACAAATCGTCCTTACCGGACTTCTGGTAAAAACGATAAGTGGACTCATGGAATCGAGACGTGCATGGATTCTTGGCTCTGGGGTGTTGGCGGTAGAAAGCCTCTCCGTATCGACACGCAAATCATATCGTGCAAAGAGTTTCTGCACCCAGGCGCTGTTCTGTTGGACTCGCGGCTGTCTCCTGGTCTGCGTTGGAATTCTTCCACAAGGACACCATCGGGAATACGACCTTGCCTCTCTGAGCGTTGGATCTCATTTACTGGTCTACCTTGCATCGGTTTCCCATGGTTTGTTAACCACCGAACCACTCTGAGCATCTGATTTTTAAGCTCTTCCAGAGACCTTATTGGGGACGTCAACAGTAGCCCACCCATTTGGGAGTTCAGGTTATCCTTCAAAAGTTCTACAAATTCACCCTCGGCGATCTTGTGTTTTAACTTAAAGTGTACGTTGTGCATGTCGGCGACATAATTGCTGAAGTTATACCCTTGTTTCCTCTCCATTAATTCTTTAATCTTCATTAGTTCAGTTCCAGTTGTAGAAAAAGCGCGTTTCATTTCCCTGGTGAGCGAATAGTAATCAAAATCGTAATCCTCGGCTCGATCCTCCATGAGAAATTCTCTGAACACTTTTTGTCGGCTTATGCCATATAATTCTTGTAGTCTTTCCACACGGAATAAAAAACTTTCAACGCTCATACCGCGGCTTGTTCCGTCAAATTTTAAGTTCAATTTATCTATCTATTTATGCTGGCGCTTGAAACGTTAGACTATTATCTAACTCGGGGTGCAGTTAGTGGCTGGTCTCTGCTCGGCTGGTCTCCGGTATCTGCTGCGGAGTGGCCGATCGTCTGGGCTCCCTTAACCGATGCATTTGGCTATTAAAACATTCTTGCGACACTTGTTTTGGTGTCGGGGTATCTGATGTCTTAGAAAGCTATCTGTGGGGTTTCTGGGTAGTCCAGTTGGTGGGGCCATTCTTCGTTGTTCGGGAAAGGTTTGGGTGGCTTGTAACTCAGCTACTTTCTTCTTCAAAGCGTTTATTTGAGCGATCATTTCCCATTGCGCATCTCTACTTTGCCTTACTAAATCCAATAGTTCTCTTTCCCGCCTATCGGCAGTCTCCGAACAGTCTTCTAATCTTGCCTTTTACCGTGGAAGCGTGCTGGAGCGTCCTCTAGGCGGTCCTAGTGGTAAATCCATTCCTCCGGCTGCTTCATCCATCGTGCTTTCAAGCTGTTCGGACAAGTGTCCTACCTCTTCCGGATGGTTTTCGAAGTTTTGAAGACTCTCTTGATTTAGTGCCTCATATAGTCGGGGGGTGTCTCCCAAACTAGCACTTCGTGGTGCACGACCCTCTTCTTCTGTTCGCGAACGGCTTACTCTCCCGGTGGCGGGTTAATACAACACGTTTTTTTTTGTTCTGCTTGGTATGCATATGACACGATCTACCGTGAACGTTGCTGACTACAACTATTAAAATAAGATAGGTAAGCTGGAGTGCTGTTTCGCCATTAATAAGTCTCTCCTCAGTCTAAAACTCGTCTGGTATTTAAGCCCCAAAAAAACCCGGCCAACATGCCTCCGCCTTAAACTGCTTACTAGGTTAAACTAGGTTAACTTAAACTTTTACTAGGTTTCGTACGTGAACTGGCCCGCCTTTCCCTGGGGATCTTTTACTATGGTTCTGTACGTGAACTGGCCCTCTTTTTTCCTAGTGAGCTTTTACTATGGTTCCATATGTAAACTGGCCCATCTTTTCCAGGGAAGCTTTTACTTGGTTACATATATGAGCCCACCTTCTCCTGGAGAGCTTTCACGATGGCTCCACATATGAACTGGTCCACCTAAGACAGTGTATGTCCGAAAACCCCCTCCCGCCAGTCGTCGCAAAATCAGGCTGTTTGACCGATATTTGCGGACTCCACAACCTGCTGCTATTTGACCGAAACGTTCGGACTCCACAACAGTTTTCCTCTTTCCCTGGCCACGTGCCTCACAAACGACCTGGCTACATAGCCTAGTACGTGGGCAGCGTCGATTTTACGTTTTCCGGTCAGTTCCCCCACCCCCTCTGTACAGGATCGTCAAATAAACGATATACCCGCACCGCACCGCTAATTTTCGTCAAACTTACCCCACTATAATCCGGAGCGATAAGATCTCGAAGAGTTGGATCCTGGGTGTTGCTATATATATATAATTAAATAATCGCAATACTCATATGTAAAAAAAATATAATTTTATTTTACTGAATGATTACAATATTTTTTAGTTGAGAAGAACACCGACCGATTATAATTAGGTCTCAAACTGAACTCTGATAATTACTCTGATTTGATTGACGTTCAAGCCTCGGTTTCGAGCTTTTCTAATAGGGACTTTAGACTTTAGGGTCTGATCAAATGAAGAGAGAAAGCTTTGGAGTTGCTGACTTTAATAGTCTTTGCATTTCCCTTGGATTCAAGTGCATTCGCTCTTGGATACAATTGCTCTTAGATTCTTATAATTTTGTTTATTGAAATCTAATACTTCTGTTTTTCGGGATTGCGAGTCCGAGCTTTGAACGTGGGAACGCAACGATGATGCGAGGGCTTAAGCATAGATTGTTTAAATTAGACAACGGATGTTTAGTCTTACTTATCAGGTACTTATCAGGTATCTGGTATCTGTTGGGTACATCCAGAGTTGTGTAGGGTGTGTGGGTGTGTTTGGGTGTACATGTTGTATGTGTATTAGTGTGTAGGCATGTGCTTAAGTCTTAGGGACTTATGGATATGTCACTCCCCCAATCATTGAATTTGGCCTGTCCTCAGGTCGTTAAATTTGGATATATCATAACATTGTTTTCTGGTTGAATATTTTCCTTGACATTAGTTTCAAGGTGCGGATGTTCTTCTTTTTGTTTACAGTATTTGACAATAATTTTCTTAGGTATATTTTTAAACTTATATGCTAAATACAGAGTCAAACTAATTATCATGATGACAAAAGTTGTAATGCATATAATTTGGAAAAAGTTGTAGTGTTTTACATGCAATTTAACATTTCTCTTGTTTCTAAGTGATTTATTGGTTCTAAACGTGTAACATATTTGGTGATATAAATCGTTTGTGTAAAATCTGCTACATTATTAGAAATTAGGAATTCATCTTGCATGGTACAATTTTATACCCGTTACTCGAAGAGTAAAAGGGTATACTAGATTCGTTGAAAAGTATGTAACAGGCAGAAGGAAGCGTTTCCGACCATATAAAGTATATATATTCTTGATCAGGATCAATAGTCGAGTCGATCTGGCCATGTCCGTCTGTCCGTCTGTCCGTCTGTCTGTCCGTCTGTCCGTCTGTCTGTCCGTATGAACGTCGAGATCTCAGGAACTACAAAAGACATAGAAGCAGCGCAAGTTTGTCGATTCATGTTGCCACGCCCACTCTAACGCCCACAAACCGCCCAAAACTGCCACGCCCACACTTTTGAAAAATGTTTTATAATTTTTTAATTTTTGTATTGGTCTTCTAAATTTCTATCGATTTGCCAAAAAACTTTTTGCCACGCCCACTCTAAGGCTCACAAACCGAACAAAGCTGCGACTCCCACACTTTTGAAAAATGTTTTGATATTTTTTCATTTTTATATTGGTCTTTTAAATTTCTATTGATTTGCCAAAAAACTTTTTGCCACGCCCACTCTAACGCCCACAAACCGTCCAAAGCTGACACGCCCACACTTTTGAAAAATGTTTTGATATTTTTTCATTTTTGTATTAGTCTTGTAAATTTCTATCGACGTTCTGCCACGCCCACTATAACGCCTACAAACCGTCAAAAACTGTGTTTAAGACTCTCCTTTTCCCTTCCACTAGCTGAGTAACGGGTATCAGATAGTCGGGGAAATCGACTAAAGCGTTCTCTCTTGTTAATTTTAATAATGTTGTTTCCTGATATTAATATTTTGTTGTTTGTACAATCTTGGTTGACAACTGTTTCAGGAATATTCCATGTTAAAAGTATATTTGGTTCTATATAATTTATTTGAAAATTTCTTTGGGTTTTAATGTATTTGCATTGAGTTTGCTCTTGCTTAATAAGTCCAACAATACATTTGTCGAATATTAATTTATCTGTATCTTTATGAAATACTTGGTTATTGAATACATTAAACTTATCGAATATTTGCTCGGTAAGAATATAGTTAACTAACGGAACTATTTGAAATATCGGAACTTTAGTGACCTCGCTAGAAACGTGGTATAAAATCAAATCTTCGTTCGTGTCTGTCTTGAGCCAAGTTGATGTTTTTATCTTTAGCATTTTCTCCGAATTTACGTGTTTCAAATAATCATGTTTTAGTAATTTTGGGTTAAAGATTCCTAATCTGGTTAATTGCATACCTAACTCGATGTCTTCTATGTATTCTGTAAACTGCTGTAGGTTGAATATCAATATCGCAATTTGTTGGTTCTGTTCTTTTTCCACCTTGAGCCTATTAATTATGTCTATACCACTGTTGATTATGTCGATAACCATGTTTAGATCATGGGTTTTAACGGAATCTTCTGACATGTTATTAATTTTTTCCTCTAACTCCTCCCTGTCGTCTTCATCTAATGTACCAAATAAGTATTTATATGCCTTCCCTACTACGTTCAAGAGACCTCTTTTGCTTCTGTTAATAATTCTTAATCCATTTATTTCCCGTTTTAGTTTATCGACTAAATATTGTATCTGAGGTACATTGGAATAGTCATTTGCTTCAGTTACTAGATTTTCGAACATAAGCATTGTCTTTGTTATGTTTATACTCAAATAGTGGTATTCGTAGCTGGTTGGAATTTCCATCGTACCGGTTTGGAATATAAGGTATCCATTTTTCGCACTTATTGGGTTTACTTCGATGTTGCTGCATTTGATAAGTGATAACATGCAACTAAGCATTATTAGAAATATATTGCGTACTTTGCGTTTCTCTGGCTGGTCTGGAATTATCGTATTTGCTCTTATTAATCTTTTTTTGTTTCTTGAATTTTGATTTATAATGAACGATTTTCCTGCCGCGGTTTCTTTTCTCAAAATGTTTACTGTCTACATGTTCAATCCTTCCTGTCTTTTTAAATGGATTGGTGATTTTACTCTTCACGAGTGGAGCGTGTCTATATATTGATATCAACTTCAAAATCATGCCTATTCTTATTAAGATATTCGATCTTATCAATTTTGTTTTGTTGTACTTTAAAGTCTGGGCTGCCTGCATATAGAAAAATGTCTGCCGGAGATCGTTTACGTGTTTAGTTTTATGATTATAGACGTATAAGATTGTTTCGAACCTTGTAAACCTATCTTCGATATTTTGTTCACTACCGATGATTCTTAGTTTTTCATTTACGGTCTTGTGAAATCTTTCTATATCGGATACACCATTTTTGCTGGTTGTTACAGAAATTTGTACGCCTGCGGATCTTAACCATTTTTGCAAAGCTATGCACATAAAAGCTGAATCTTTACAGATTTCACATTCATTAATAATATTTTGAATTAGCTTTTGATCATCTGGGTAATAGTATTTTTCTTTAAACCAATTAATGGTTTTTTCTATACCTGGGTGTAAAACTTCCTTATGGCTCTTTAGGATTAAATCCTTTGATTTTCCACCTTTGTAATTTCATGTTCGGCCCTTTGATATTATTCAGGCATACCAATGGCGTGTGATCACCCATAAGAATGACCTGAAATATTTTGTTGCCCAAACTATAGCTAACAATTCTTTTTCAATGGTAGCATAGTTGATTTCGTGTTCGTTCAGCGTTCTGCTGGCATAACAAACGGGCTTATTGTTCTGTGATAGCACTGCACCAATAGCTACATTACTCGCGTTGGTTGTTAGAGAAAAGGGCTTCGAAAAATCGGGGTAGATTAATATCGGATCTGAAGTTATCAAAACCTTTAGTCTTTCAAATGATTCGATGTAGTCTTTACATTTAACATCTATTACAGCACCTTTCTATAGTTTGAGGGTCATGGGTTTAAATATCTTGGCAAAGTTAGGAATGAACTTGCGATAGAACCCACATAATCCCAAAAATGATTTTATCTGTTTAGGTGTCTTAGTTAACGGATAATTTGTGATTGCATTAGTTTTGTTTGGGTTTGGTTTAATGCCATTTGTTGTGACAATATGTCCCAGGAATTCAGTTTCTGTTTTCATGAATTCACATTTGTCTAGCTGCAACTTCAAGTTGGCGTCTCTCAGTTTCTCAAAGACTTTCTTTAGAGATAAAATATGTTCCTCCAATGAAGTGGAGTAAACAATAATATCGTCCAAATAGACAAAACAATCTTTGTAGATCAAATCTTCCAAAAGATTATTCATACATCTCTGAAAAGTAGCTGGAGCATTCTTTAGGCCAAAAGGCATACGAGTATATTCGTAATGCCCATGCTCAGTTGAAAAAGCTGTTTTTGCAATAGAATTTAGTCCATCTGGATTTGGTGAAAACCCTTAGCTAGATTAATGGTGGTAAAATATTGGCATCTACCGAATTTATCCAATATCTCATCCATCTGAGGAATGGGGAATTTGTCATTAACAGTTATCTCGTTTAGGTTCCTGTAATCAACTACCAACCTAAATTTTTGTTTCCCAGAGGCGTCTGCCTTCTTGGGGACCACCCAAATAGGAGAACAATAAGGAGACTTCGATTTCCGAACGATCCCTTGCTCTATCATTTCGCCGCTTTGTTTGTTGACTTCTTGGTTAACACTTTGGGGGTACTTATAGGGTTTACGGTATACTGGATCCTCATGCTGAGTCTGGATGACATGTTTAATAGTACTGGTGAAGGTCAAATTTTCGCCTTCCTTGTACTGAATTTCTCTATATTCGTATAGAACTTTCTTTAAACATTCAATTTCCTCTACATTTGGATGTTCGAGTCTGTACTCGTTACATTCGCGTAACTCATTGTTGATCGCGAAGTTGACTATATCGTTGTCAACGGACATGCGATCGAGATGTGTTACATCATTGTCCACTGTGTCACTAACAACTTTTGAAGTGAGGCATTTTGGTAATGCGGTCTCCTTCTTCTGTTGTTGATGCTTTGGATTAAGGCATTTAGGTGCGGTCTTAACCTTTTGCATCTTTGGATTGATTTCCTCCACTGGAGCGGAATCATCCTTTTGATGTGGGTCGAGGCATTTAGATGCGGTCTCGCCCTTCTTTTCTCCATACACAAACTTAAAGGTTCTTGAACCTAAAGTTACCGTCTCGTTATCATAATCTATCTTAGCTTTCGTATCCTCTAGATACTTTCGACCTAACAGGAAATCATAATTGTCGGAAAATTTGTGGATATAGTATTTCTGAACAGACGGACATACTGAAGTGGGTTTCATTATTATGCTTTTCTTTAATTTTATTGCCCCTTTAATGGTATACACTGTTAGATCTTCTACTTTTTCTTCTAAATTTTCAAAATTTTCCCTTATGATATGGATGAACCTGTGTCGATCATTCCCTTGTAAATTTTGTTATGATAACCTATTCTTACATGGAGACTGGTACGTCCTCCTGTGTCACTTGAGTGTCCGAGGCAGTTTGATGAAAATTTACATCCATTCTACTTTGGCCACTTGGACTCTCTCGTTGTCTTTTTACCGGCATCTGACCGTTAGTATTATTTAAAGTTGAAGGTTGGAAATTAAGGGAATTGTTAAGAGGATTGTTTTGTTGGCCTTGTGTTAACTCCCTTCTAAACGTGTAATAATTTCCCCTTTGATTAACCGGTATGGGACGAGGTGAATACTGATTTTGATTTATTGTAGGTTGATTAGAATTTTGATGTTGCGTATTGTTATTCTGATTCGTTCCAGGATAATAATTGCTGTGATTGTAATTTCTATTATTGTAATATCTTTGATTATTGCTTTGACTATGATTTCCCCTGTTCCTGCGTCTGTTCTCTTCTGATCTATTAGAACGCTGATTTTCTGTACTGGCGTCATAGAGGCCTAGCTCCATTGAAGCTTGTTTTCATTTATAAATAGTATCAATATCTTTGCGTGCCAATGACATATAAATTCTATCCGGCAATTTTCGATCTATTACAGATTTAACAGTTCTTTTTAACATTTCAGTGTAATTTGATTTATCTACAGGGTCGCTTTCTAATTCTAACTTGTCAAACATAATACAATATTGTGATTCGAGCTTCTCGATGAACTTACAGATGCTTCCGGGGTATGATGTATCCTCCAGTTGTCTTATAAGTTTTATGTAGGGCCTGTGATCCTTGAATGCCATCGCCAGGACCGTCTTTGTATCCAGCCATGTATTTACTCTTTCTTGGGTCACGACCTCCAATGCTGCATCCACTAGTAACCGTTTTACTGCTCCGTAGATAACATGTGCCTGCCTGGCATCTTGGGTAGGGTATAAGTTAAGTAGCTCCTCGACCTGGTTAGCAAACCCAGACAGCTTGCCAGGTGTGCCATCGTGGTAGTTCAGTTCTTTAATCTGATTCAATAATTGATTTAGGTGGGTTTCCGAAAGTTGTAAAACTGTCATGGTGTATTTGTATAAGTTTCTGATTACCCGGAGTTTATTTTAAAATTGGTTTTAAATTACGGGATTAAAAATTGTAATTAATTTTGTTTCCGACCGCACGGGATTTTAAATTATTTTGCAGATGTTACTGACCACACGGGATTTTTTCTTTTACTACTTTCACGTAGATTCTTTTGCGAATCTCAAAATAATTTTAGAATCACTGTTTTAATTCGCCGATCCTGGATAGCTTGTTGTGTAGCGTATCCTTCAATGGATCAGTACCGTACTAAAAGGACTCTTTATTTAACAGATCCTACCGACTGCGCCAATTAAATAATCGTAATACTCATATGTAAAAAAAATATAATTTTATTTTACGGAATGATTACAATATTTTTAGTTGAGAAGAACACCGACCGATTATAATTAGGTCTCAAACTGAACTCTGATAATTACTCTGATTTGATTGACGTTCAAGCCTCGGTTTCGAGCTTTTCTAATAGGGACTTTAGACTTTAGGGTCTGATCAAATGAAGAGAGAAAGCTTTGGAGTTGCTGACTTTAATAGTCTTTGCATTTCCCTTGGATTCAAGTGCATTCGCTCTTGGATACAATTGCTCTTAGATTCTTATAATTTTGTTTATTGAAATCTAATACTTCTGTTTTTCGGGATTGCGAGTCCGAGCTTTGAACGTGGGAACGCAACGATGATGCGAGGGCTAAAGCATAGATTGTTTAAAATAGACAACGGATGTTTAGTTTACCAGTGGGTGACTTATCAGGTATCTAATATCTGCCATCGTGTACATGTTGTATGTGTATTAGTGTGTAGGCATGTACTTAAATCTTAGGGACTTATGGATATGTCACTATATAGTGATGGAGTTATAGATACATATACCTTCGTGCACCAATTAATTGTAACCGAACAATAATAAGATATACACAAACACAAAATAAAAAAATACACTAAGTGGAGTATGCATATATTTATATATATATGTATGAATGAGTTGGGTTCCTTTTCTTTTGTAGCACGCTTTGGCTGCTATTCGGCTCTCAGGTTACTTGGAGCGAGCACTTGTTAGGAAAGTCTACGCTGTTGCATATTTTTGCTGATGTTCACATTAACGGCCATGCACCGGTTCACTTGTTCTTTTATTTTTAATTGTTATGCCGTTAGTAATTTTAATTAAGCACTTTGTGGGAAAACGGATGCAATCCTCTCCAGGGAATGGTGATGGTCCCTCCTCCGCTGTACGGATCTCTTGTACATTTTCACGATCTTTAATAGACCCAGGAAGATCAGTATAGCAGCGATGAATTCCAGGGTATGTTGCACTCCTTCTATTTCCTGCTTGTGGTCGACAACCTCCACGGTGTTTATCACATTTGCTGTGTTGTCGGAGGCTTAAGACTCCTTGCCGCCCATTCTGAGAGTTTCGTGGGACTTCAAAGTTTGTTCCTTGTTAGTCCTGTTATTTTTTTATTTTATTTTTTATTTTATAAGATTGCAGAAAGAAAAGGAAATCAACACCAGTTCCGGGCACCCTTCACCAAAATAGGGGAAAGCGAGAAATATGATTCCTAGGTGGAAACACTTGGCATAGAAGACCAATAGATCAGAAAAAGCTCTATGCCGGTATAAAAAGACCATGGCTCACCGATGAAAAAGCAGTCAGTACCCGGGAAAACACCCGTAGTCAATACCCAGAGGTAATCATCCGTACATCAAATACCCGTGCAATTATCCTTCAGCCTATCGCCGGGAAGACTCAAGGATAACTCCAGTCACGAAGAAAAATGTCAAGGAGAAAGGACGCTCTCATCCTTTGAAAGAAATAACAGGACTAACAAGGAACACACTTTGAAGGAAGACCATAGTTCCACAAAACTCTCAGGATGGGCGGCAAGAAGTCTAAAGCCTCCGACAACACAGCAAATGTGATCAACACCGTGGAGGTTGTCGACCACAGGCAGGAAATAGAAGGAGTGCAAAATACCCTGGAACTCATCGCTGCTATACTGATCTTCCTGGCTCTATTAAATATCGTGAAAATGTACAAGAGATCCGTACAGCGGAGGAGGGACCATCACCATACCCTGGACAGGATTGCATCTGGTTTCCCACAAAGAGCTTAATTAAAAATACTAACGGAAAAACAATTAAAAATAAAAGAACAAGTAAACCGGTGCATGACTGTTAATGTGAACGTCAGAAAAAACAAGCAACAGCGTAGACTTTCCTAAAAAGTGCTCGCTCCAAGTAATCTGAGAGCCAAATAGCAGCCAAAGCGTGCTACAAAAGAAAAGAAACCCAACTCATTCATACATTTATATATATACAGCTACGAAAAATAAAATAGCAGCACTTGCTCAGTAAATCTTTAAACAAGTCTCCTACCTACAATTTAGGGTTTCAATGGAGCTGAAATACCTTTTTAGAAAGGTTAAACAATTACTTTTTAGGAAATGAAAAATAACTACTATTGATTTATTTATTATTATCTTAAATGAGGAACTTTGTTGATACCGACAAAGTTAGGCGTAAAATAAAATAGCAGCACTTCATGAAAAATGCTAAAATTTTCTATTTTAAACTTGATAGTAAAAAAATCACTAATTACAAATGTTTGCGTGCTAAAACTACACCCATCCCACTAATTTAATATTTTGTTGGGTATCTCTTATTACCAGTAACAGAATCGCAACGTTTTGGCATGGAATCAACCAGGTCCTGGCACCGTTTTAAGGATATTTTGCTCCAGAACTTCATATTTATACCCAAAGTTATTCATTGTTAGTTGGCTTTGAAGGTACAACTGCTTTTCTCATATCTGACCAAGAGTTTTTGATGGGATTACGGCCTGGGGACTGTGCAGGCCAATCCAAAACAGGAACAGATTTATTTTGGAACGAATCCTTGGCTTTCCTGCTGGTGTACTTGGGGTCATAGTCTTGTTAATAGTATTCGGAAAGGGGTAGCATCATCGTCACCAAAATATCCACAAACTCATGTTGATCCATGATGGTTTTTATCCATGGTATATTATGGTATTGCCCCAACTACATAGTATGAGAAACAAGGCCATACCATTATACAGGATCCTTCGTGTTTAATTGCTTCTACCGTGTAGTTTGGCTTATATTCGGTGTTCCTAAGGCGCCTTACATTCGATCAAGATCTATTGCCACCAAAAAAAACCACCTTGCTCTCATCTGACAATAAAAAGTTCGTCGATCTTTCGCATGGCCAATTTAAATGTTCCTTGACGAACTTAATGCGCTTGGGTATGTGTCTCCCATTTAAAAGAGGGACTTTCCTTGGACTACAGCCTTTTAAACCATGTTCCCTTAGACATTTGTGAACTGTTTGCTCTGTTGCGGATATGTTGAGATCCTTTTATAGTTCGGTAGGAGCTTTCAATGGATCCTACTTGCTCTCGGGCACTAGCTTTTTGAAGAGATGGGTGCCCAATGATTGTTTTCTCCCACGTTCTTCGGGATTCTCGTTGTAGGTGATTGCATTTCCTATCATTCTGTTTTAGCATTAAAGGATTAGACCAATATTTCTGTGTGATTTTCCTTCAGAAATTGATTTTTTGACCATGTCACGTTTAACTGAAGTGCAATGCTTTCCTCGTCCCATTTTAATAATTTTTTTTAAGGTATGGTTAAAAAAATACTGTTGAAATAGGAATACAAATGTGAAGTTTTACAACCATGTGCTATTCACCAAAACAAACCGCCGACAAGTATTGAATATTTGAAAATATCGATAGTGCTGCTATTTTTGTTTTCGCCTCATTTTAGTCCTTGCCGCCCAAAAAAAATTATAAAAAATAAAGGTATGGACAATTCAAATTTTTTTTTTATTTTTTGATGTGAAAAATATCTAGCATTATACGAAAATACAGTATTTTGTACTATCGGTACCGCAACGTTAATTTATTTGGTCGAGAATAAAATACGTTATGGCTGCTATTATTTTTTCGCATACTCCACTTAGTGTTTTCTTTATTTATTTTGTGTTTGTGAATATCTTATTATTGTTAGGTTACAATTAATTGGTGCACAAAGGTATATTAATGTATCATCAATATATGTATAGCAACACCCAGGATCCAACGCGTCGAGATCTCATCGCTCCGGATTAAAGTGGGGTAAGTTTGACGGAACCCTGTTCCCGAGTTTTCTCTATATTCATATATATACACAAGCTGACCCGGCCACGCGTTTCTGTGGCTAAAGTTTTTGTTATATTAAAGACGAAAATGTTGATGTTGGTATATAAATTCACTGGATTAAGATTTGAAGGGGAAGTACGTTGAACACAATTAATTAAAATGTTCTTACACTTGATATTAAGCAGAAATCAATACAAAATAAACATTTATCAGATCGATTATTTCCATTTAATTTTATAACAAATAAGTATATATTACAGTATAATACAGCAAATAATATGTGACGCTCAAACTCATGAATGAGGTAGGCAAGGCAGACAGTCTTAAACTTTTAAACATTAATATCTATTTTTTAAAATATAAATACTTTCAATTTCAATTTAATTTAACACCAATCGGTGCACAATGTTTTTGGTTAACCTGTCTTTAGCTAAAACAAATAGATTCGATGGTTTTCCAACACGTGAACACGCAACATATAGTTGCCCATGAGAAAAACATGGATTTTCCAAATCTAAACCACAAATGGACATTGTTTGACCTTTAGATTTATTGATAGACATGGCGAAAGCTAAACGAATTGGAAACTGTAGCCTTTTGAAGGGTATGGTAGAATCTAATGGTATCATCAAAATACGTGGCAGCAGGACCACTTTTCCTTTAAACTTCCCAGCCAAAATGGTTGCTTCAAGAATGTTTCCGGTGATCTTTTTGATGACCAAACGCGTACCGTTACATAATTGAGGTGGATTCAAATTACGGAGGAGAATAATAGGGGAACCAATCTTTAATCGAAGATTATGTGGTGGCATTCCAGGGATATCTAATGAATTTAAAAATTCGATCGGAAAATTAACACTTTCATTTTCATCCACATCAGTATCGATTGATTTAAAAGACATCAGATCGCCTGGTAACAACTGTTGTATCTGGAAGTTAATTTCGTCAACATCAACGTTTTTGGCTGCCAAAATCGCCCGTTGACTGAGCCATTCATGATTCAAATAATTATTATGTATATCCGGGAAAATACTCTGAATCAATTCATTTTTATCCTGAACAACAGTGCAAAAATTGTCTGGTAGTTTAATGCATTGCGTATTTGGTTGCAGTTCTATTTTACCGTTCCCAATATCTAGTAGTTGTTCGGAAAATATTTGTGCTGATTGATCATTTTGCAATTGTACTCGCATATTTATTGTCAATCGAAGTGTTTCAACACTTCGCAATAAGAATGATTGTTTCAAACATGCATTAATCTCATCCGCGAAAGTAGAGCGAGGTATAACCGGTAAGGTCTGCCGGAAGTCACCAGACAAAAGTAAGATAGCACCACCGAACAGTTTATTATTGCTGTTTAAATCTTGCATAGTTCTGTTTAATGCTTCAAGTGAATATTTGTGTGCCATTGTGCACTCATCCCAAATTATTATAGAACTCTTCCGCAACACTGCATCTATTCCACTATTCTTTTTGATGTTACACATTGCATCTGGTTTATTATGAACATGGCAGCTTGAATGTTGAATGTGCTGTTCGCTCACCATCCAGTAAAGTAGCCGCAATGCCTGACGATGCTACTGCTAATGCGATTTTTTGTTGCGACCGTATTTTGGCAAGAATCAACGATATTAAAAATGTCTTACCGGTTCCACCGGGTGCATCCAAGAAAAAAAAACCGCCTTGTTCAGCAGCAACAGCCAGCATAATCCGATCATGAATAATTTTTTGTTCTGCTGTCAGTAATGGTTCACTGTTCATGATAATTGTTGCTAAACTTCCATGGTCATATGGCTTTTCTCGTTGCAAATCGGTATTGACTAAGTCGGTGGCTGGACGATTAGGTGATGGCATACCATAATTAAGCGGTAAATTTGAAATAAGAACACATAAATCCTCGATAAAGACCAATGCTTCATTGTAAATCTCTGGTGTATAATCTATGTTTTGGCATTGATTTTTTTGTCTCATTCGGTGCAAGATGTCTTCTGTCATACAATTTTTATATTTTTCCCACAAAGTTTGTGCTTGCGAGGGATAACATGTCGTCAAAATAATTGCAAACAACTGACGAATGTTATTCGGTGTTGATGTCAACGCAGCATCGGCAAGCGTTAAGTCCCAATGGTTATCGTCTTCTAGCAATTGCAGTTCACGACATTCATCCTGGTATGTATTGAATACTCGACCATTAACTGTTCGCAAAAATTCAAAAGACGTTGGTCCGGGAACATTCACCAATAACAAACGTAAATAGAAGCATTCAAGTTGCTTTGGATGTACCGTGTAAAGTCTCCCCAATGTCTTAGCTTTGAATATGCCTGTAATGGAAGGATGTGGTTTTCCTTGTTTCCGTGGCTTCCATTTTTTACTGGATTTGTTCCATGTGAAATAACGTGGAACATCACCATACACCAATGTCTTCGCAAATTGGCCAAAAACATCAGGTTTTTGACACAATGTAAAAAATTCAGTTAGAGTCGTTTTCGGAGCTTCGAACGCTCTTTGGAGAACATTTTCTTCAGTGAAGTATACACGTTGACCGTTTTCAAGATGTATAGCCAGATGTTGGACAGCAGGATCTCTTTCGTGGATGGGAAAGCTGAGAATATGCCAAATAGCTTCATTGCTGCTAATGTATCTGCCCATTTGGTATCGTGCTATTTCGTCATTTTTATTTATGTTTTGTACTTCAAATATGGCCAAATCACTGCCTTTGTTTACATATTTACAAATATACTTAATTGATTTAACAGAACTGCAAAGCTCAACATTGATATGAGCTTTGTAAGTTTTTATACCCGTTACTCGTAGAGTAAAAGGGTATACTAGATTCGTTGAAAAGTATGTAACAGGCAGAAGGAAGCGTTTGCGACCATATAAAGTATATATATTCTTGATCAGGATCAATAGTCGAGTCGATCTGGCCATGTCCGTCCGTCTGTGGGCATACAGACTCCAGAGACATAGACGCAGCGCAAGTTTGTCGATTCATGTTGCCACGCCCATTCTAACGCCCACAAACCGCCCAATACTGCCACGCCCACACTTTTGAAAAATGTTTTGATATTTTTTCATTTTTGTATTGGTCTTGTAAATTTCTATCAATTTGCCAAAAACCGTTTTGCCACGCCCGCTCTAACGCCCACAAACCGCCCAAAGCTGCCACGCCCACACTTTTGAAAAATGTTTAGATATTTTTTCATTTTTGTATTAGTCGTCTAAATTTCTATCGATTTGCCAAAAAACTTTTTGCCACGCCCACTCTAACGCCCACAAACCTGCACTTCTACTAGCTGAGTAACGGGTATCAGATAGTCGGGGAACTCGACTATAGCGTTCACTCTTGTTTCAAATAATTGTGAGTATGGTGCCACCCACTGATTATCAAACTCAACTTGATTTGGAAAGTTCGGCAGTCGCATTGTAAATGTGTGGCCACCATTCTCAGTACTTCTGCGGCGATACATTGGATAACCATCAATATCCGTGATCGTGTCATTCGTATGCGGCTTTGGGAAGTTTTTTTTACATTTTCCATTTTCCATGCACGGTGACGTCATGTTGAAAGCACCGCATGGCCCATGGATCATGTGTTTGGTGACAATATCAAATAATTCTTGATCAATTAATGGGTCTGGAATTTTGGCTGAAATTATTTGATCGATTTCTTCAGGACGGATTCTATCTTTAAGCCAAACCAAAATGTGGGAATGAGGCAAACCTCGCTTTTGCCACTCTATCGTATACAGCCAACAACGTGTGATACCAAAAATTGAATATTTAACAATAAAATCAATTAAGGATTTTTCAAATCTTTGTGTGTCTTGAAGGTAAGAAAACGCTATATACATATAAAAGGTGTTTGTTCAGGAGGCTTATGTTTATACCCGTTTAATAAGCAGAAGTAAATAATCTAACAAAAAAATTATTATCATCTGTAGAGACTCAGACTAGACCACTTTTCTGTATACTGGGGTTAATTGAAAACTCGTAACAACTCCGTTAGACAGAAGCTATAAGTCCCAGTTGTCCCTTTCGCACTTTAGTCGTCGCCTTTGCAAAGAGTACAGCAAACACGCGATCATTCTGATTTTTCTTGTATGAGGCGACAGACGCTCTGAAAAGAACGGACCACTGAAGGGAAGTAAAAACACGTGCGGTCTTTAAAAACAGTAATCGGTCAAAAAAAGTGTAGTAAGACATATTTTGAGTGCTGGAAGTGCGTAAAGACAACGGAAATCGGCGCTTTTCAATTCCTGAAATTTTAAAAAGTGAATAGTGTATTTGCAATGACAGGTAAATAAGAACACTGAAAAGCGTTAATTTGTATTTACGTTACAGAATTGAGTTACTGTTGGCCGGCACTTTTACAAGCCTATGTGCTGCCAAGCCACGCGGTGTACATATTTTCGCGGAGTACTGGTATAAGAGAATTCGCTGCACACATATGCATACACATATTTATGCATAGGCGCTGTCGACAGTAACCGCAAGCTGCCAAGATCTGGGAATTAGAGACGAAAGAGACAAGGAAAAGGGATCCAGAACACGTGGAGTAAGCAGATAATGAAGACAGAGAAGTAGAGAAAAATCGCCGTGAGTACGAATATGTCGCTGATATAGGGTGCCTCATGCTCTCCGACCAAGGAACCAAGAGAAAGAGAGAGAAAATATTAAAACGAAACAAACCAGTGATGTTGCTGCTGCCTACGGCCGGAGCCGTATAAGAAAATTATATACTTTAAGCCAGTATATTTTTGCAAAATATTAGCTTTAATTAATTCTAGACATGCCTTGGAAATGTAAAAGAAAATATATATACATATTAAAATTAGTTTAAGCGGAAAAGAATATTCGGAGTACGAATTGAAAAGAAACAGCAATTGAAGCAAAAGAATGGATGACGGAAATTAAAAGAACTAATTGATAATGAAGATTGAAAGTAATTGAAGAAGAATAATTTAACAAGATTTGAAGAAGAATAATTGAACATGATTTGAAGAAGAATAGTTGAACAATAATGGAAGAGAAATATTAAAATTGAAGATTAGCTTATAAATTATGATTGATTAACATTAAATATAGAAATATTATTCTAACTCCCTTTATTAATACTACTTAAATAATATCTTATAATTTTCCAAATATATACACCTAGACACATAAACATACGCACGTATCCATACTTAATTAACCCTTGATATACAGCTATGTAGGAGTTCATTGGGCCCAACGAGCTTCTTGGCGACAACCATGAGGTAAAAAATAAATAATTCAATTTAGTGTAAAATATAAATAGTACGGTAAAATTTCTAGAGTAAAAGCTGGAATTTCTTAGGAAGAAAAATATACTCGATATTTAAAGTAAAACCTAAAACGATACCTTAAGAAAAAAAATTAAACGATGTAAATACTAAGTAACAAAGAAAATTAATAGTCTAAAAATTATGCCTAGGGAACGAAATAAGATAAATATGAAAATTTTTGGGTTGTGTGAGCTATATTAAATAAATAATAATCTGTTCTTTTATATAATGCCAATAAAATATCAAGATTAATGCGATGAATTGATTTTTTTTAGGTGAAATGTATAACGTTCCACACATTTCCAAAGGTTGGGAGGGTATAGAGGAACGAGTGATTACTACAATCTCGATCACTTCCCAACACAACGCGGTTCCCTAATTTTCTGCTATCGTTTACTCCGTTTTGGGGAATTCGCTAAATTCATATTTTTTGCGTTTCTTTCTTATTTGGATTAGAGTAGTTTCAGTCAAATGCACTTATCTTTTATATATGGTGGGAAACAGAGATTATAGGGATAGGAAAAACCCGACCCCAATACCGGCGAGCTGAGCGCAGAACGCACCATAATGCAGGAAACCCCGATTCCCCCTCCAGACGATTCTGAAACCGAAACAACAAAATACAGCGCGACCCTCCGTTAAGTCTTTGCTCATCCACCCGGACAACGTTCAAGCTGTAGTGAACCAATTACGTTTCCGACACGGGCGCCCGAAGTAGCTTATACGTAGCCAGCTGGAATGGTCTAGGATGCTACCCAACGGTTATACACTTCATCGAGTTGCTGAACAAGCGCGCTTAGCTGGTGTGTACTTTTGCAAACGTCGAGTACAGGGAGCAGAACCCTTACAAAATATGCCAAATATGTAAAGGGCAACCTTCGGTCAAGGACAGCAAGGAGTTTAACCATATTTCTCCAACTGTGCATAAAAATATTGAATCGGCTTTCTGTGCCTCCAAGTTGCGTCGATACGGACGGAGGTCATCTACTTTTCCGCATTACGCATGCTGTAACGTGCAACGGTATGTGTTTTACGGACGATCTGTACTGGCAGGGCACGTTTTAATTTTCCGGCTCTAGCTCTTCGGCTTTGGGACTGGAGGTCTTGCTTGCACAGATGTCATACCGGCTACACTAAATTATCATTACTCAGATCAGATTTTCTACGAATAACAACACAACACCGTAGACGCCAATCCCCGATGACGACAGGTGGCAGCCCCACCACTGGGATAAGCCGCATCTGGCCAATCACCAGATCGGTCGAAAAACTTACAACGATTACTGAAACTAATACCATAAATTTAAACATAAACGGCTCCCCAAATTCGATAACGACCATAAGCATCTCAAAACGGACACGAATTGGACAATGGAACGTTAGAACTCTAAGAGAACCATCTAGGTTAGCACAGTTCGAGGCGAAGATGGAGAAACTCCACATTGCAATAGCTGGAATCTGCGAGATGAGGTGGGCTAGCAGTGGGGTAACAACGACATCAGATATCAATCTAGTCCTACACAGTGGCAACAGTGACGGCAGCAGATATGGAGTGGGGATTTTCAGTCCAAGCGCATAAAGAAGGCACTGGTTTCCTGGGAACCCATTTCTGATAAATTAATGACCGCCAGGTTCAGATGTAGAGCTAGATACATAAACATCACCCAATGCTATGCCCCGACGGAAGACGCAAACGACGACACCAAGGACGACTTCTATACTGCCCTTACAGCAACCCTCAACAAGCTACGGCAAGGTGACATTAACATCCTCATGGGTGACTTCAATGCAAAAATTGGCCCCAACAACACCGGACTAAGATCTGTCATGGCCCAGCATGGAACTTGGACTCGCAACGATAACGGAGAGAGATTAGTGGAACTCTGCCAGCTATTCCAACTGGTCATCGGCGGCACAATATTACCACACAAAGATGTCCACAAATACTCATGGACATCTCCAAGTGGTAATACGCGCAACCAGATCGACCACATATGCATTAGCAGGAAATGGAGACACTCGCTACTGGACGTACGGAACAAATATCTGAATTGACCTGGGACCTGATTAGAAGGAGGAACCACCTGAAGCCTCTGGCGGACCAGCTCACACAGTACCGTGAGGAGTATTGCGGACTATGCAGAGCGGTGAAAAGGTCGGACAGAATGGACAAAAGAGCACAGCTGGATAGACTTGCGGCAGACGCAGAACGAGCAGCCGGCGAGAACAACATGCGCTCGCTATACCAGCAGATTGCACGTATTGCCGAAACCCACCGCAGACGGAACCATTGTGAAGCTTACCAAAAAAGGCGACCTTAGTGACTGCAACAACTGGAGAGGGATAACACTGCTCAACACCAGCTACAAGATCTTAGCTACACTTCTGTTCGTCCAGGAGAAAATTGAGCCAACAATCTGAAACGAACAGGCAGGCTTCAGACCACACAGGAGTTGCGTAGACCAGGCAAATACACAACGCATAATAACCGAGCAAACTGTGGAATGGAGAGCCCCGCTTTTCCTCCTGTTCATCGACTTCAAGAAGGCATTCGACTCAGTTGAAAGAGCAGCAATATGGCGAGCACTTGCAAGAAAAAGAGTACCTGCAAATCTCATCGCCATCATCGAATCGATGTATGACGATGCCAACCTGGCGGTACTGCACAATGGAAAAACTAGTGCACCTTTCCAGACGAACACCGGAATTCGGCAAGGATACCCGCTGTCACCACTCCTCTTCAACATCGTAGTCGACGAGCTAATGAGCGAAGTATGCTCTTCCAAGCGCGGAATTACGTGTAACCTCACACGACACCTTGAGGACTTGGACTACGCAGACGACATCTGTCTCATATCGCACAGACTCGGCGACATACAGAGGAAAAGTGACGACCTCGTCAGGATAGCCAGAAGCGTAGGGCTCGTGGTAAACATAGCGAAAACAAAAGCTATGCGCTTCAACCACTCCAGCCAAGGGAATTACGTGTAACCTCACACGACACCTTGAGGACTTGGACTACGCAGACGACATCTGTCTCATATCGCACAGACTCGGCGACATACAGAGGAAAAGTGACGACCTCGTCAGGATAGCCAGCAGCGTAGGGCTCGTGGTAAACATAGCGAAAACAAAAGCTATGCGCTTCAACCACTCCAGCCAAGGGAACATAAACGGGAACCAATCGAGTACATTACCAGTTTTCCATATGGAGAGACCGACGATCAAAGCTCAGGATCTACAATGCGTGTGTGAAATCCATACTGCTACACGGAAGTGAGACATGGCTCGTTACGAAGAAAATAACGCAGAAGCTACAGGCTTTCAGCAACAAATGCCTGAGAGTCATATGTGGAGTATTCTGGCCAAACAGAATAGCCAACACAGAACTGGGTCGCGTTACAGACGAGTCCCCGATTCACATACAAATAAGGAAGAAGAAATGGATGTGGATAGGGCACGCTCTCAGAAGAAACCCGAGTGGCATAGTGAGGATGGCACTAGACTGGAACCCCCAAGGAAGCAGGCGAGTAGGGAGGCCAAGAGCAACCTGGAGAAGAACCGCTCACCAAGAACTAGCCCAAATAAACACCACATGGGTACGTGCAAAACAGACAGCTCAAAATAGAGTTAGATGGAAAGCTCTCGTAGAAGCCCTAAGTTCCCGAGAGGAATAGAAGGAATTTAAAAAAAAAAAAAAAAAACAGAATAAACGTGCTGCGATAGAAACAAGCTAGTTAAGAGAACCGGAAGAGCTTATAAAAGGATTCAAAAGAAAAAATAGTAATAGAAGACGAAGATGATAGAAGATCGGCAAACGGACAAGAGAAATTGGTCAAAGCGAAGCCACGGGTGTTATTGGGGTCGCAAGTGCCCACCCTACCTACGGTAACCCACCTGAGAGCATGGCTCAGGTGACCCCTTTGTCCCCTACGACCGCGGAATCATCAGCATGAGTTCGATCTAATAACTTAGCAGAACGTCATCTCATCATAGATTCCGAACGGCGCAGAGGGGCATCGGGCGTCATCCATCACGGTAATATCTGCGGAAAAAGAAAATCGGACAAGTCTAGGGAACTCTACTAAAAAAAACTATTAATAATTTTGAATAAGGGGTTAGCTTAAACTACTTCATTTCTATGACGAATGTATTAATTTTGTGTTTTACATATGTTGAGTGTGTATTAAGTACACATATAAAAGTTTAAGTTTAGAGTATATCGAGTATAGGAACGATAGAGCAAGAAAGAGCTATCAAATATTATTTCATTTCAATGCTTGTTTAAACATTAAATTAATTTATCATATTTTTGGCTAACTGAAGGCTTCATTATCAATTGCCTTTTTTTTTTAATAATTTGTACTTTCTTGTGTAAATGGAATTAATTTTTCTTTAGTTTGTATTAATTGTGGAGGGAATGATTAGCTTTGCAGCTCATGTAAAATAATATATTTTTGAAGTAATATGTATGCACAAAATATAAAGGAAAAAGAATAAGTTCATAAAAGGAACGGACTCACCGCACTAAAATTCCATCGACGAAAGATCGATCTCCCGGCTCCGGGGAAATAGTTGAATTTTTGGTGTTTTGTTGCTGCTGTCAATTTTAAGATTTCATATTAACATTTTTCATAACATGAGCTGAGCATAATTTTCCTAACTAAAAATTAAATTAACATTTATTCGTTTTATATTGAAATTTAACTACTCTTGCTTTGCTCTAAAAGCTCATTGCTATGATAGCGTTGGATTTAGATTCCCTTCTGCATATGCAGGAACATCAAGATAGACTTTTAGGCGCGGCTCGATAAATTAAATTTTTTTAATTTGTTGTTGTTTCGTTTTAGTTTTCTCGTCGCATTTGATTTTTTTGAATTGAGTTAAATTAAGAAGAATGGATTAATAAGTGCTGGACTGGTCCCGCGAATGCCTGAAGGCCATCGCCACGTGTGCCAAAGAAAATTTCACATTCAGGTTAGGTCACTTTTGCCCGGCTGACATGAGCCCTCGGGCACTTGCAGCCAAGGGTGCTCCTACAAACAATCGGTGCAAAAGGTGCTCCTGTGGGCAAAAGGGGTAAATATGCTCCAATGGACCAGAGGTGTAAAGGTGCTCCGATGGACCAGAGGTGTAAAGGTGCTCCGAAGGACCAGAGGGCTAAGAAAAAAAAGGTACGGCTAAACCCCGCTGGGTGTGCTTTTTTTTCCGTCAGATAATGCACCAAAATGCAGTTTTATGGCCTTATCTTAAAGCTAAGCTCCGGATATTATTCGATCTGCGAATCTTGTATCCGAAGTTAAGCTTATGATCTACAAAAGCTACTTTAAAAGTACTGACAACTTTCAGATGCTCTTGTTACCGAAATTCGCTGCATGCTTTCAGGCACCATCCTTAAATTACTTATGTACTTTTCAGGCGCCGCTACAAAGGCCCCCCGGTACAATCTGACTAGGGTATTTCTCGAAGATACCCTAGACAGATACCGCCTGAAGCACTATCACTGTCGTATATGCTTCGCGTGATAGTTTCCCAGCGTTCGGCCGTGCATATCTTTCAGCTCATAGTAAGAATTTCCTATTTTTTATACCCGTTACTCGTAGAGTAAAAGGGTATACTAGATTCGTTGAAAAGTATGTAACAGGCAGAAGGAAGCGTTTCCGACCATATAAAGTATATATATTCTTGATCAGGATCAATAGCCGAGTCGATTTGACCATGTCCGTCTGTCCGTCCGTCTGTCCGTCCGTCTGTCTGTCCGTCTGTCTGTCTGTCCGTCCGTATGAACGCTGAGATCTCAGGAACTACAAAAGCTAGAAAGTTTAGATTAGGCATACAGACTCCAGGGACATAGACGCAGCGCAAGTTTGTCGATTCACGTTGCCACGCCCACTCTAACGCCCACAAACCGCCCAAAACTGCCACGCCCACACTTTTGAAAAATGTTTTGATATTTTTTCATTTTTGTATTAGTCTTGTAAATTTCTATCGATTTTGCCACGCCCACTCAAACGCCCACAAACCGCCAAAAAATGTCAGTGTTGAAGACTCACCTTCGGACTTCCACTATCTGAGTAACGGGTATCAGATAGTCGGGGAACTCGACTATAGCGTTCTCTCTTGTTTTTTACTCAAGAATTTACAAATTTCGAGTTGAAACCAGTGCGAAGCAACTTTGTTTAAAATTGCGTCTGAAAACTTCTTGACCTTCTACAAAGTTCACCTCTCGTGATCTCAATTTGTATCGCATTTCGTTTTGCTCATGCGCTTTTTGCATATGCTTTCCAGCGGCTGCACGAACTATTTCGAATGTGTCTGGGCGACTAAAGACCAACGATCGGTCGTCTAGCCTATTGAGCTTCCTCAACAGAGAATATGTGTTGCCTGACGTTGTACCAATGCTTGAATGTTTTGAAGAGTGCAATGCACACGAAATTTTATTTAAGTGATCGTCCCACATTTTCTGATCGGGATTCACATAGGCCCGATTGGCTGAGATAACAGAACGATTGACTCGCTTAGAGGCATTCGCTTGAGGCGAATGCATGGCCGCCAGCGTATGCGTTATGTCGTACTGCTTCATAAGCTTTTATAACGCATAAGACCGCAATTGCGAACCGTTATCAGAAACTATTGTTTCCGGCACACCGTATGTCATAAAAAGATCGCCTTCGAGGTACTTTATCACCACGTCAGCGTTAATCCTTTTGACGGCCTTTAAAAAGACAAACTTTGAAAAATGATCTAAAACAATAAATATCCCTATATTTCTGCTTCTTGGTCACGGGTATGGACCGAGAAAATCGATAAAGAGGCGCTGAAAAACTCATTGAGTCTCAGCGGTTTTCACATTGGAGGTCTCAAAACTTGATTAGGAGGCTTTGCTGATTTGCAAATTTAACATGAGTTTATATAATTCCAGATATCGGGTACTAAGCCAGGCCAAAAGTAGTATCGTCTTACTCGCTCGATAGCTTTATGGATGCCTCCATGCGAGGCCAACGGGCTGTTATGTGCTTTCGAGATGACTTCTACCACTAATTCTTTTTGAATCCATAGCTTCCAGGCATATTCGTATTCCAGGCATGGTGTTGCGTACACCCTTTTTGGAAGATCGTAAGTCTTTAAAGATTCAAAGCCGGAATCTAAAAGCAGGGGAAGGGGTACCATCACCCCGTTGACTCAGTTGGATTGCGACAAAGAAAATGCAAGTCGACAGTAAACGAGTCTCCGATTACCCGGTCAGCGGCCGCAATAGATTGCAGAAAGTAAAGAAAATCAACACCAGTTGACTACCCAAAATAGGGGAAAGTGAGAAATATGATTCCTGGCTGGGAACACTTGGCATAGAAGACCAATAGATCAGAAAAAAGCTCTATGCCGGTATAAAAAGACCATGGCTCACCGATGAAAGGGCAGGCAGATAGAGAGTCAGTACCCGGGTAAACACCCGTCGTCCGTCGGTACCCGGGTAAACATCCGTACGTCAGATACCCGGGCAATCATCCTTTTGTCCATCGAGGAGAAGACTCAGGGATAACTCCAGTCTCAAAGAAAAACGTCAAGGAGCAAGGACACTAGCATCCTTTAAAGGAAATAACAGGACTAACAAGGAACACACTTTGAAGGAAGACCATAGTTCCACGAAATTCTCAGGATGGGCGGCAAGGAGTCTAAGGCCTCCGACAACACAGCAAATGTGATAAACACCGTGGAGGTTGTCGACCACAAACAGGAAATAGAAGCAGTACAACATACCCTGGAATTCATCGCTGCTATACTGATCTTCCTGGCTCTGTTAAAGATCGTAAAAATGTACAAGAGATCCGTACAGCGGAGGAGGGACCATCACCATGTCCTGGACAGAATTGGCTCCGGAGTCCCGCAAAGTGCTTAATTAAAAATACAAACTGAAAAACAATTAAAAGGTCAAGTGAACCGGTGCAGGCCGTTAATGTGAACATCAGCAAAAACCAAACAACAGGAAGAGCGAGCCATAAAAAAAATGGCCTATTTCATTAATAGGAGTTAAATGTTTTGTGTTCCATATTGTTTTAAATTAATAAAAATTACTTTTCAGCGACGAGTATCCGCATTGTTTTTGTTATGCAAAAACAAGAGCCATCAGAGCGACGTTTGTAGTCGTGAATAGCCAACAATTTTGTTGACGTGCGCACCTTTGCTTGGTGATGAATTCGATACTCCTCGCTAACAACAGTTATAGCCAACTTATCATAAATTTTGTATGCTAGCTTTTTAATTCTTGTTTGTATTACATGGCACTAGCCAACAATCTATTACTCAATAAAATTATGCTATTATTGGAACTACATCAAAATGAGTAGGTAAACATTTCCAGAAGGGGTGCTGACGCGCGAAGTGGAGTAGGTCAAAAACGATGACATAACGTTTGAGGGACAACCTTGACAAAAGGGGATCGTATTGCGCGGCCCGCGACGATCCATCAGGCATGCGGAAGCATGAAGGGGAGGAAACGTGGCCGAAACATTGCCCGATCGTTTTACGATCAAGTTACCGCTTGTGGGGCAGTGAGGACTGTTGACTGACGAACGGTACGAACTTTTTCAGGCACTACTAATATTTATTCTCGTTATGTTGGGAAGGTGAGGTCATTGGTCTCAACGAGAAGTAGGCATAAATTCCATCATCTATTGACCTAATTAATTTGACTCTGTATAGAATATTAAACTTAAGTATAATCAGTGAGCGCTTACTAACTTTTTTACTATTTAGCATAAATTAAAGTCCCTAACTTCTGCAACCGAAATCACGTGTAAATGGTTCAGAATAGAGGTATGACTTTAAGATGACTTTTAGAAAAATCGGTTTGAAAAAGAAAAAAAAAATTCCTTAATTCAAAAATGTGGGAGATTTCCTTGTTATAATATCAAACAACTAAGTGCCGATCGACTATTTTTTCTGTAAATCATGTAAATATAATACGAGGGTGGCTCACGCTTCCAACGTATTAGGCCAAGTAGCCAGGTAGTTCGAGAAGTCTGAGTCCAAAGAAGATAGGAGCGCAGATATAATGGTAACGCATTTAGCGGCGCGGTGCGGGTGTATCAATTATTTGACGATCCAGTACAGAGGGGGTGGGGGAACTGACCGGAAAACGTAAAATCGACGCTGCCCACGTACTAGGCTACGGAGCCAGGTCGTTTGTGGGGCTCGACTCTTTGCGGCTTTCCATGACTAATCTTGGGCGGGGGACGATTTTAGTTTCTTTGGTTCACGCTGCCGGCGTACTAGGCCAAGTAGCCAGGTCGTTTGTGAGGCACGTGGCCAGGGAAATAGGAAAACTGTTGTGGAGTCCGAACGTAACGGTCAAATAGCAGCAGGTTGTGGAGTCCGCAAATATCGGTCAAACAGCCTGATTTTCCGACGACTGGCGGGAGGGGGTTTTCGGACATACACTGTCTTAGGTGGACCAGTTCACATATGTAGCCATTGTAAAAGCTCTTCAAGAGAAGGTGGGCCAGCTCACATATGAAACCAAGTAAAAGCTCCCCTGGAAAAGATGGGCCAGTTTACATATGGAACCATAGTAAAAGCTCCCCAGGAAAGGTTCACGTACGAAACCTAGTAAAAGTTCCTCAAGCAGTGGAAGACGGAGGCATGTTGGCGTGGTGTAACCATGTCAGGGCAACGACCAACATCTCCGGGCAGTTTTTGTTTTTTGAGGCTTAAATACCGGACGGTATTTTTGACTAAGGAGAGACTTATTAATGGCGTAGCAGCACCCCAGCTTACCTATCTTATTTTAACAGTTGTAGACAGGAACTTTCACGGTAGATCGTGTAATATATTTAGCTGCATACCAAGCAGAACACAAAAAAAAACCAGTATCAAATAGAGCAATCCAAAAACGTAAATGAGGGGGCAAAAAAGAAAGTGTTGTTTCAACCCGCCACCGTGAGAGTAACCCGATCGCGAACACAAGAAGAGGGTCGTGCACCACGAAGTGCGAGTGCGGGAGACATCCCCCCGACTGTATGAGGCACTAGATCAAGAGAGTCTACAAAACTTCGAGAACCAGCCGGAAGAGATAGGACACTTGTCCGAACAGATTGAAAGCACGATGGATGAAACAGCCGGAGGAATAGATCTACCGCTAGGACCGCCTAGGAGACGCTCTATCATGTTGCCACGGTACCATGCAAGTTCCGAAGACCGTTCGGAGATGGCCAATAAGCGGGAACGAGAACTAATGGAGTTGGTGAAGCTAAGTAGAGATGCGGAATTGGAAATGTTCGCTCAAGTAAACGCTTTGAAGAAGAATGTGGCAGAGTTACAAGCCACCCAAACCTTTTCCGAACAACCAAGAATGGCCCCACCACCTGGACTACTCAGAATCCCCACAGATAGCTTTTTAAGACATCAAGATACCCCAACACCAGAACAGGTGTCCCAAGAATGTTTTAACAACCAAATGCATCGGTTAAGGGAGCCCAGACAAACGGCCACTCCGCAGCAGATACCGGAGACCAGCCACCAACTGCACCCCGAGTTCGATCATAGTCTAATGTTTCAAGCACCAGCACAAAAGGGTGTTCGGTTGGATTAATGGAACTTAAAATTTGACGGAACAAGCCGCGGTATGACCGTTGAAAGTTTTTTATTCCGTGTGGAAAGACTACAAGAATTATATGACATAAGCCGAATTTCATAGTCTGCTGATCGGCGCAGCCAGCAAGTGGTATTGGCAACTCATGGAGGATCGAGCCGAGGATTATGATTTTGATTACTATTCGCTCACCAGGGAAATGAAAAGCGCTTTTTCCACATGTGACCTAATGAAGATCAAAGAATTAATGGAGAGGAAACAAGGGTATAACGAGTCCTTCAGCGATTATGTCGCCTACATGCACAACTTACCCTTTAAGTTGAAACACAAGATCGCCGAGGGTGAATTTGTAGAACTTTTGAAGGATAACTTGAACTCCCAAATGGGTGGGTTACTGTTGACGTCCCCAATAAAGTCTCTGGCAGAGCTTAAAAAGGAGGGGTTCAGAGTGGATCGGTGGTTAAGAAACCATGGGAAACCGATGCGAGGTAGACCTGTAAATGAGATCCAACGCTCAGAGAGGCAGGAACGTATTCCCGATGGTGTCCTTGTGGAAGAATTCCAAAGCAGACCGGAAGACAGCCGCGAGTCCAACAGAACAGCGCTTGGGTGCGGAAACTCTTTGCACAATATGATTTGCTATACGTGTGGATACGGAGTGGATTTCTACCGCCAAAACCCCGGGAACAAGAATCCGTGCACGTCTAGATTCCATGAGTCCACTTGTCGTTTTTGCCAGAAGTCCGGTAAGAACCATATACCGGGAAATTTGTCATACCCATAAATTACCGTAAGCTCACGCAGAATTATCAAACACATAAGAACCTAGGACAACGAGTTGCTCGTACGAGTTGTATTTGAAAAATGGCAGAAGCATTCTTGAAGAGAAAAAAAAACCTTTATTCCTAAGAGCCCGGCTAGCGTAGTCAGCAGAGTGTGGTGGGTCGTGGTGGTGAGAACCACATGCCAACAAAGGAAAATAAAAAAAAAGGAAACAAACAAAATACAAGAAAATGGCGTACGTCCTTTCTTTTTGCGAAGTCATTCCATGCGTAACCGCATCGATCACTTCGAGCCTGTTGCGTACACCCTTTTTGGAAGATCGTAAGCCTTTAAAGATTCAAAGCCGGAATCTAAAAGCAGGGGAAGGGGTACCATCACCCCGTTGACTCAGTTGAGTTGCGACAAAGAAAATGCAAGTCGACAGTAAGCGAGTCTCTGATTACCCGGTCAGCGGCCGCAATAATAGGGGAAAGTGAGAAATATAATTCCTAGGTGGGAACACTTGGCATAGAAGACCAATAGATCAGAAAAAAGCTCTGTGCCGGTATAAAAAGACCATGGCTCACCGATGAAAGGGCAGGCAGATAGAGAGTCAGTACCCGGGTAAACACCCGTCGTCCGTCGGTACCCGGGTAAACATCCGTACGTCAGATACCCGGGCAATCATCCTTTTGTCCATCGAGGAGAAGACTCAGGGATAACTCCAGTCTCAAAGAAAAACGTCAAGGAGCAAGGACACTAGCATCCTTTATAGGAAATAACAGGACTAACAAGGAACAAACTTTGAAGGAAGACCATAGTTCCACGAAATTCTCAGGATGGGCGGCAAGGAGTCTAAGGCCTCCGACAACACAGCAAATGTGATAAACACCGTGGAGGTTGTCGACCACAAACAGGAAATAGAAGCAGTACAACATACCCTGGAATTCATCGCTGCTATACTGATCTTCCTGGCTCTGTTAAAGATCGTAAAAATGTACAAGAGATCCGTACAGCGGAGGAGGGACCATCACCATGTCCTGGACAGAATTGTCTCCGGAGTCCCGCAAAGTGCTTAATAAAAAATACAAACTGAAAAACAATTAAAAGGTCAAGTGAACCGGTGCAGGCCGTTAATGTGAACATCAGCAAAAACCAAACAACAGGAAGAGCGAGCAATAAAAAAATGGCCTATTTCATTAATAGGAGTTAAATGTTTTGTGTTCCATATTGTTTTAAATTAATAAAAATTACTTGTCAGCGACGAGTATCCGCATTGTTTTTGTTATGCAAAAACAAGAGCCCTCAGAGCGACGTTTGTAGTCGTGAATAGCCAACAATTTTTGTTGACGTGCGCAGCTTTGCTTGGTGATGAATTCGATACTCCTCGCTAACAACAGTTATAGCCAACTTATCATAAATTTTGTATGCTAGCTTTTTAATTCTTGTTTGTATTACATGGCACTAGCCAACAATCTATTACTCAATAAAATTATGCTATTATTGGAACTACATCAAAATGAGTAGGTAAACATTTCCAGAAGGGGTGCTGACGCGCGAAGTGGAGTAGGTCAAAAACGATGACATAACGTTTGAGGGACAATCATGACAAAAGGGGATCGTATTGCGCGGCCCGCGACGATCCATCAGGCATGCGGAAGCATGAAGGGGAGGAAACGTGGCCGAAACATCGCCCGATCGTTTTACGATCAAGTTACCGCTTGTGTGGCAGTGAGGACTGACTGACGAACGGTACGAACTTTTTCAGGCACTACTAATATTTATTCTCGTATACCAAGATCCCACGACCCAAAATCGACGAGCTTACGCCGGCATCCTGGTGCCTGAACATCGGATGCCCCTCCCTCGGCCTGAGTCCTTTCACAGGACACAGGCACGAATACACCGACGTAACATGAGTTTGTTCTCCAGTTAAATGTTCTGACCGCCGATAGACGTACCCATCTTCGGTCTTTAAATCGGGGAATAACGCTCTGGTGGCTTGCACCTTGCGGACCCAATCCTTGTATTCTGTAGACTTCAAGTGCTCAGAATTTAGGTCAATGAGCAAACCTTCTTTGATGTCTATCGCTGCAACTTTGTCTTCATTTACGCGCGACAAGGAGTCTGGCACAACATTTAGCGAACCTCTCCTATGTTCAATTTTACTTTTAAATCTTTGTAAAGTTAATGCCCAACGAGCCACACGAGAATTGTGATCGTGGTTGGACATTAGCCATTTAAGAGACGCGTGTTGGGTTTTGATTGTAAAATCATACCCTTCCACGTAAGCTCGAAAACTCTTTAGCGCTACAATTGCTGCTAAGCATTCCTGCTCCGTGACCGTGTAATTTTTTTGAGCTCTGTTAAGCTTCTTTGAGATGAAAGCTACTGGGCGCTCGTCTCCCTCTTCCGAGGTTTGTACTTATACTGCTCCTACTACAGTTTTACTTGCATCGCAATGTATTGCGAAGGGTTTTGTAAAGTCCGGACTACATAAAACAGGAGCCTTAGTGAGGTGAGATTTCAACTCTTCAAAGGCTTTTATTGCGGTCTCGGTTAAAGAAAATCTTCTTTTGGTTGTCATCAAATCGGTCAACGGGGAAACTAGTGTTGCGAAATTAGGTACGCATTTACGGTACCACCCACGCATTCCCATGAATCTTCTCAAGCTCCGAAGGGTTTTAGAAATGGGAAACTGTGTAATCGCCTACACCTTTTCAGGATCAGTTCGAATTTCGCCATCTCCAATTATGTGACCTTAATAACGCACACGCCGCATGCAGCGTTAAGCGTCAATCCTAAGCGCTTTATGTGGAGAGCAATCTCTCTGAGAACTTCTAGATGTCTTTCAAAACTAGAGGAAACTCTAAGAAAATCGTCTAAATAGATAAAGACCACATTCCTGAGTTGGAATGGAACCCCTTTATCCATCAAACGAGACATGGTGCTGGTCGCGTTGCACAAACTAAAAGGCATAATCTTGAACTGGTAAAGTGGCCTACCAGGTACTGTGAAGGCAGTTTTATCGCGGGATTGCTGCTCTAGTGGAACTTGCCAGTAAGCGTCTTTCAAATCTAAACTACTAATATACTCAACCTTTGGCAACCGGCTCAGTATGCCGCTTATCTGAGGAAGTGGATAAGCGTCCCTCTCAGTAAACGAATTGATTTTGCGGTAGTCTAAACAAATCCTAATCTTTCCTGGTTTGGTCACCATTCATTACAATAGGTGAAGACCAAGCGCTATCTGACTCTTCTATTACACCAAGAGCAAGCATTCTGTCAATTTCTGCGTACATTTCCTTCTCCACAGCTGTCGTTGCTTCACCGGCTTAGTATTGCCAACGTCAATGGAATGCGTTATTTAATTGTTTTTTCCTAAACCTTCTTCCAAAACGAGGGAAAGCAATTGATCACCAGTTGGAGTTTTGCTTGCTGATTTGTAGTTAAGGCGTGTTGTTCTACCTTCGACTTGGGAACATCTTTATCCTTCAAATTTAATTCGGCGATTTCTAATTCTTTAGGAAATATGCAAAAAATCCACCATATATCGATTCCAAGGTATAACTCTTGTTGCAGCGAGGGAACTATGTACATATTCAGGGATTTTTCCTGTTTTCCGTATTCTACCTTTAGCTTCAATTTACCTATTATGCGCTGTGAGCTACCATCAGCTGTAGAAGCGTTTGCCTTTATAGGTTTGTATGCTACACCCCCTTTAGGGACTTCAACGGCCAAAGAGTCCCCTATACAGCTTATCGATGCTTCTGAATCTAATAGGCCATATACTGTTCGGTTTAGCATCCGAATTGGCAAGAAGTCAGTGTTTGTGCGTAAATCTGGTAATATAAGTAAATCTGGTGGTGTATCTAGAGCTACCTCAATCTTTAGTCGGTCATTGTTCCCTGATTTAGCTTAGCACTCGAAGTCTTCGGTTTGGGTAGCGACTTCTGCATGCACCTTTTGTAGTTTTTTGAATAATTTCTACAATCTGGTTTGTAGGTGTTGGTTGCACCACAACCGTAACAAAAAACTCGTTTCTCAGCTAAACAATTTTGGTATCTATGTCCCTCTTTGTGACAATTCCAACAGAGTAATGATATTGCTTCAACTTCGACTGCCTGAGAATCTGAATCGGATTCAACAACTATTTCTTCCTGCCCCAATTCCGAAACTTCTCGTCGAAAAGGTTTACCGATCTTATAGCCTTGCGAGCTCTTTACATCTTCTAAAAAGATCTCACGTCGACGACAAATGTCTCTTAATGCTGATACGGTTTTAATATCTACATTTAATAGTTCATGCCTTATTTCAGGTCTTAAATTGTTCTTGAGGAGACGTACCAATTTCTGAGACGATAATGGTTGGTCTAACTGGTCTAGCAGTACGGAGTACAGTATCAAAGCTATCAAAGTTTTCATTAACTTTCTGTTTCCTAGTTCGGATAAGCTCTTCGATATCTGCATCATCCATTTCTTGCCGAAATTGCAAACGCAAAGCTGCACACAATTGATCCCATCTGACCTCGTTTACAGACTTGTGATAGCGCCAATAAAATTAAAAAAGCACGCTTGCGTTTTTGCACAAAATATAGAAGTTTCCGTCTAAAGTCTGCACGGTAAGGGCTTCTACACGATAAATAAAATTATCGATTGTTAAGAAACCAGTACTTGAGTGTGGACAACTTTATTAGGACGTTTTAGTGGATCTGAATTATGGGATCTATTTGAAAAGGGAGATCCTGCGTTTTGAGCTCGTTTTGTTTCGACTGCTGAAAAAGAACCCAACTGCTCTAAAGGGTTTTCCAGTGATCGAGGGTTTTCTTGTGCTCGAGCACTATTTGAAATTGCCTGAGGAGGTGTGATCATCAGTCTCTGCACGGTTTCCACGACCGTATTTTGTACGATTTCACTTATATTCTCAGACAGCGTGGTGAAAAGCCTGCGCTCAATTGCAACAAACGCAATGGCATTCATTGCTTCGCCGGGATTTATTCTATTTTGCAGCATTCGCCGAGGTGGAAGCCCTATTATCATCAATAGGAACACTGGGAATGACTATAGTATTGCGGCTTTTGGATTGTCCACGAGTAGTTACTCCTAAACCTTCAGGCTGACAGACGGCGTTGCATCTGGGATATTTGTTGCTATTTTTAAAATGCACTGCAATGCATTTTCTATGAAAATCGTGCTCACAACATGTTCTATATTGTCCAGAAAGTGAATTAATTTGAGTCTCGCATAACGAACATACAGAATTTGGCTGTGCTTCAGAGGCTATTTTATCGGGGGATCGGTCGAGCCCCATGTTGCAGATAATTAGAATCGTTACTTATAAACTAAAAACTCGAAAACCAAAATCAAAGCGAACAGATTAATTTTTAAAAGGAATCAACAATCGACTATATTATAATTAATAAATTTTTCTTATTTTTTATACCCGTTACTTTTTGCACAAAATATAGAAGTTTCCGTCTAAAGTCTGCACGGTAAGGGCTTCTACACGATAAATAAAATTATCGATTGTTAAGAAACCAGTACTTCAGTGTGGACAACTTTATTAGGACGATTTAGTGAATCTGAATTATGGGATCTAAAGGGTATACTAGATTCGTTGAAAAGTATGTAACAGGCAGAAGGAAGCGTTTCCGACCATATATATATATATATATTCTTGATCAGGATCAATAGTCGAGTCGATCTGGCCATGTCCGTCTGTCTGTCTGTCCGTCCGTATGAACGCTGAGATCTCAGGAACTACAAAAGCTAGAAAGTTTAGATTAGGCATACAGACTCCAGAGATATAGACGCAGCGCAAGTTTGTCGATTCATGTTGCCACGCCCACTCTAACGCCCACAAGCAGCCCAAAACTGCCACGCCCACACTTTTGAAAAATGTTTTGATATTTTTTCATTTTTGTATTGGTCTTGTAAATTTCTATCGATTTGCCAAAAAACGTTTTGCCACGCCCACAAACCGCCCTAAGCTGCCACGCCCACACTTTTGAAAAATGTTTAGGTATTTTTTCATTTTTGTATTTGTATTGTAAATTTCTATCGATTTGCCAAAAAACTTTTTGCCACGCCCACTCTAACGCGCACAAACCGCCAAAAACTGTCAGTGTTGAAGACTTCGCACTTCTACTAGCTGAGTAACGGGTATCAGATAGTCGGGGAACTCGACTATAGCGTTCTCTCTTGTTTATATATGAAAATATTAACTCAGTGCATAATGTTTCGCGTATCGTAGGAGATAAACATTTAATTTTTTACCAATTTTCTTGCCGATAAAAGTATAGAAAGAGAAGGGAAATAGTCGTTAGTTGCGCGGACAGTGGACGTTCGAAACATACTCATCTGTATTCCTGCTTTTAACATAACTAATCAGATAGGCTCAAAATAAAACAATCGAATTACAAACCCGGATAGAGCAATGCTCGGAAGCAACGCAATTATATTCCAAAGTGCTTGATTATTCAAACATTTTAATTGAAGTAAATGACAGATTTGCTGTGCCAATAATGCAGTATCTTATTTTGGGCCGAAACCAACCTAAGTTAGACTTTCTTCCGTATATCCGCAAACTTCCGCAAGCATAGCAGAGGAAATCTTTGTCTAAAAACTTTTAATTGTGGACAAAATACGACTGATAATCGATCTTACTGTATTCCAAAGCAAATAAGGTTACTAGGCAAAAGATTTTTTTTTTCTTTTTTTAAAAAGCAATTAAGAAATTGAAAAGAATTTGAAAATGAAAAAGAAGAAGGGAAACGAGAGAATATTTGAATCTATTTATTGATAAGTCTCAATGAGGCCATCTAGTTGGGCGCCACTTTCTTAATTATGTAATAATATGGGGTCGCAAGTGAACACCCTACCTACGGTCACCCACCTGAGAGCATGGCTCTGGTGACCCCTTTGTCCCCTACGACCGCGGAATCATCAGCATGAGTTCAATCTAATAACTTAGCAGAACGTCATCTCATCATAGATTCCGAACGGCGCAGAGGGGCATCGGGCGTCATCCATCACGGTAATATCTGCGAAAAAAGAAAATCGGACAAGTCTAGGGAACTCTACTAAAAAAAACCATTAATAATTTTGAATGAGGGGTTAGCTTAAACTACTTAATTTCTATGACGAATGTATTAATTATGTGTATATTGAGTATAGGAACGATAGAGCAAGAAAGAGCTATCAAATATTATTTCATTTCAATGCTTGTTTAAAGATTAAATTAATTTATCATATTTTTGGCTTACTGAAGGCTTTATTATCAATTGCCTTTTTTTTTTTTTTAAATTTGTACTTTCTTGTGTAAATGGAATTCATTGAATTCATTTTTTTTTAGTTTGTATTTATTGTGGAGGGAATGATTAGCTTTGCAGCTCATGTAAAAAAATATTTTTTTGAAGTAATATGTATGCACAAAATATAAAGGAAAAAGAATAAGTTCATAAAGCTGAGCATAATTTCCCTAACTAAAAATTATTTAACATTTATTCGTTTTATATTGAAATTTAACTACTCTTGCTTTGCTCTAAAAGCTTATTGCTATGATAGCGTTAGATTTAGATTCCCTTATCAGTGGAAGCTCGGGATAATCTCCATGATCCACAAACCTGGCAAGCCGGAAAGGGAGCCCGCCTCCTACCGGCCGATCAGTCTCCTCCCTTCAATTTCGAAGGTGTTTGAGAGAATGATTGCTGTCCGGATTGTAAGGATTATGGAAGCCCAGGGGATTACCCCTGAGCACCAGTTCGGTTTTCGTGCTGGCCACTGTACTGTCGAGCAGCTCCATCGGGTCGTCGAGCAAATTCTGACTGCCTACGACAGCAAAGAATATTGCAACAGCCTCTTCTTGGACATTCGAGAAGCGTTTGATCGAGTGTGGCACCTTGGACTTCAGCTAAAAATCAAGCAAACGCTGCCTGCTCCATATTATGGGTTGCTAAAATCGTACCTGGAAGGTAGGAGGTTCGCTGTGCGCTTCCATTCACCGAGCACAATGTGGCAGCTGGTGTTCCACAAGGAAGTGTCCTTGGCCCCTGCTCTACTGCCTATATAGCCACGACATGCCGCAGCCGGATGTAAGCCTCTACGGGAATTCAATGTTGGCCACATTTGCCGATGACGTGTGCGTCACCTACAGGTCCCGATGCGAGCACGACGCAGCGGATGGTATACAGGACTTTGCAGATCGATTCTCGGAATGGGCAAGACGTTGGAACATTGGCATAAATAGCAGTAAATCCAACAACGTCTGCTATACTTTAAAGCGGAGAACGCCACCGCCCGTTTACATCGAGGCAGCCCCTGTACCACAGCCGAATGCAGCCAAATACCTTGGAGTGCTTCTGGATCGCAGACTCACATTTGCCAAGCATGTGACCGACATTAGAACGCGCCTACGTGCTAAGGTGGCGAAGCACTACTGGCTACTCTGTCCGCGCAGTAAATTGTCGCTTTCCAACAAGCTGACAATCTACAAACAGATTTTAGCTCCAAACTGGAAGTACGGGTGCCAAATCTGGGGCTTGGCATGCGACAGCCAAATCAAAAGGATCCAGGCTATACAAAATAAGGTCGCAAGACTCATCACCGGATGCGAGTGGTTTGTGCGAAACACCACCCTGCACAGAGACCTGAAACTCGCAACGGTATTTGACGAGATAAACCAGCACTCGAGCAGATACCATGACAGGTTGGAGCGCCACAGAAATCGGCTGGCCAGCGCTCTAAATAGATCTCGCCCACTAAGAAGGCTGAATAGAATACAACCGAGGGATCTCATATCCCGATCTCCTGTGACAAGGGTCAGCAGAAGCTGACGCTTATCTTAATTCCTATATGTTATCTGTGATTGTTATGTAATTGTAGTAAAATCATTGTAAAATAGAAAAAGCTAACTGTAGTTAGCCGGCGCGCCCAAATGGGCTGAATTAATAGAAAAGAAGGACACAAAGGGGCTCCAAGTTTCCCCGTATGCCTTAATAAATAAAAAATTATTATTATTAAAAAAAAAAAAAAAAAAAAAAAAAAAAAGATTTAGATTCCCTTCTGCATATGCAGGAACATCAAGATAGACTTTTAGGCGCGGCTCGATAAATTAAATTTTTTTAATTTGTTGTTGTTTCGTTTTAGTTTTCTCGTCGCATTTGATTTTTTTGAATTGAGTTAAATTAAGAAGAATGGATTAATAAGTGCTGGACTGGTCCCGCGAATGCCTAGGAGGCCATCGCCACGTGTGCCGAAGAAAATTTCACATTCAGGTTAGGTCACTTTTGCCCGGCTGACATGAGCCCTCGGGCACTTGCAGCCAAGGGTGCTCCTACAAACAATCGGTGCAAAAGGTGCTCCTGTGGGCAAAAGGGGTAAAGATGCTCCAATGGACCAGAGGTGTAAAGGTGCTCCGATGGACCAGAGGTGTAAAGGTGCTAAAATGGACCAGAGGTGTAAAGGTGCTTCAATGGACAATCGCGGAATAGGCTTGATTGCTTACTTTTAGGTGGAAGTGGAGATCAATTTTTAGGGTCGAGTTAAATTGTTGCACAGCTATATTCGCTGCAACCTGCTGCTCCACAGACTGCCAAGGCTCTAGAGCTTTTTTTGAAAAATTTGTATTTAGCCTTTTCCATAGGTTTTGTTTAAAACAAATTCTCACTTACGTGGGCGACGAAGGCTTTTGGTTTTCTTTTAAACTCTTCACTGGTAAAATTTGATTTTGCACTTTGGGTTAGGATTTTTTCCAATCACGTGTATATAAAAAAATTTTCTTTTTCTAATTTTCTTAACAAAGGACGTCTTTTCGCTTTGACGATCAGAATAGAAAAGATCGCTCTAAGAAAAAAACGCTACGGCTAAACCCCGCTGGGTGTGCTTTTTTTTCCGTCAGGTAATGCACCAAAATGCAGTTTTATGGCCTTATCTTAAAGCTAAGCTCCGGATATTATTCGATCTGCGAATCTTTTATCCGAAGTCAAGCTTATGATCTACAAAAGCTACTTAAAAAGTACTGACTACTTTCAGATGCTCTTGTTACAGAAATTAGCTGCATGCTTTCAGGCACCATCCTTAAATTACTTATGTACTCTTCAGGCGCCGCTACAATGTGCCTCTGTAGGTGAAAGGCAAGAAGCTGGACGAAGGATCATCCGTAACCACGATAGATAAGGTGCCTAGATCTGAGAGGCAAGAATCGGCAGCTTTATATGATAAGCGTACAGATCAGTGGGATCAGTGGACTACGGAACGTGAATATCATCTCGAATCTTAATCTACCCATGCAGAATCCGATGAAGAAGGGTGTACAGTAACATTACCCCGAGAATTTTGATTGGTTTCGATCATGCGAGCCGGAGAAGCATTGCACCAGCAGCACCATTCACTGGATCAGAAAACTTTTTTCCTAGCAGAACAACATTGTCTTCTGGATAAGATATTTAGCGGCTACTTCAAAATAGGAAACTTCGGAGCGAAACCGATCGCACCTAGTGGTGATGCACGTGCCTTGGAAATTCTAAACGAGATGACTATGAAACTTTTCTGCTTTCGAAGAATGACGAGGTGAGAATGCCGGATAGCTATAACATGGCGCTCATGAGGCTCGTCAGCATTTAAGGGAAAATGAGTCGTGACGTGAGATTCGCGACGGCTTACAAAGCAATTAAGAAGAAAGAATACGAACGACGACTAGAGCAGCAGGAAGTCACTCCAGCCAGTGACAGAGTCTGGTACATGCCGCAGTAAAATTCTCTGCAAGCCGTGATCATTCACTTCGGGAATGGAGCGGTCGGTGTCTGTGCAGATATTTAAACGTGTGGTCAAGGAGGAACACTGGACTAAGTCTTTCTCAGCTGATGACAGCATCATACCTACAACGGAGGACAAAGAGATGCCCTGCGAGCTTGCATTTGTTACAGCAACCAGATTTATATGTCTGGAAAGCTTTTTAAGCTACAAGCGTCTGGTCAGGATTGCATGGGTTCTCAGGTTTATCCGACGGAGACGATCTGGAGAAGTCCGGTCTTTTGCGACCATAAACCAGACTCGAATAAAGTTCTGGATAACAAATGCGTGAAGGTTCTTGCAGAGGATCATGACCAACTGCCATGTATGTAAGCTCCGGAGAGCACGACTGATTTCACCACTAATAGGCCTCCAGAGGACCGAATTGAGGCCAACGGATGGTTATTTAAGTAAACCTCCATGGACCACCTTGGACCATTGCAACTGACGCTTGGACGTAGAGTGAAAGAAAGGTGGGTCGCACTGTTTACTGTCTAACCGGTAGGGCTATCTACAGATTCCTGCATCTTCCCAAACAGGAATCTTATAAACCGCCGTGAACTGGAGGTCAGACTGAGGAACAACGGAGGAAAACGGAAACAACTTCATCGGAGCGAGCCTTGTAACCAAGAGGTTCGATGAAGTCTTCGGATTCAGGAAGAGGTGTCCTTCAAAGGAATCAATCAATTAACCGCCCGGAAAACCCAGCTTCAGGAGGCGTATGAGAACGGATGGTCCAATATCTAAAGAAGGTGCTCGCGCACACCGTGAAGGAGGTGGCCTTTAAGAAGCACGTGCTGGAGAGCTTCCTCATTGAAGTTGAGAATGCAGTTAATTCTCGTCCCCTTACCTATCTGCCTGTTACGGTGGACCAGGAGGCTCAACGAACGCCGAACGCTGAAAGAAATAGCAAGTATTTCAGATCTTCTCGGGGACAAACGACATACACCTGAGAGGTGCGCCACGAGAAAGCAGTGGCGAATCGCACAGATATTGAGGGACCGATTTTGGAAACGATGGGCACTTGAATATCTACCCACGCTACTCCGCTGGGAGAAGTTATACGAGCATGTCGCGCCTATACGTCGCGAAAATCAAGTCGTTATCTGTGATCCGAGCAGAATGGAGAAAGGGCGTAATCCAGCCGAGAGCTTGGTGGCAAGAATAGCTAATTTATTAGCGACCGACAAAACGAAAAAAAGAATGCGTGAACGCTTAACGACTTTAATTTTCAACATAACTTCTATTTCCACACGATCGTACATAGAGCCCATCTAAACAAAGGTTGGAGAAGGCGGGGCGAATATACAAAGAGCTTTTTTATGCCCCCACCTTACCCCTAAACTAACTTTCACTAGACTTTGAACTTTCCAATATTTACAGGTAGACATAAATATGGATTTAGCCAACTACCGTGTTTCAGAATCTTTTATTAAATATTATAGTTATTTGACCAATACGTTCGGAATGCACCACCCGCGGTAATTACTTATACGTTCGGAATCCACAACAGTTTTTTTATTTACCTGGACTGCATAGGTTAACTATTTTAATTTGTTTGTTTTGCCAGTTGCTTACGTTTGTTAAGTGGGCTCCGTCTTTTAGTGCTGCTTTCACGATACAGAATTCTTAGGGATGCAGGATACTGGACACGATCTTTTCAGATGATGATGATGGTTTCAGAATCGCTAGAAAAACCAACACTATTTCGATGTAATTAAGTGTGTTCTGCACGTCCTTGTGGTCTATCACTTTCACGGTGTTGAATGTGATGTGGTCGGTGTTGTCGGAGGCCTTGAATCGCCTTCCGCCCATCTTGGAACATTCTGCTGGTTCGATATGCGGGGTTTCCTTCACAATGCATGCTTTTGCGTTCACCTTGTAATCCCCATCCGAATTTTTCATCCCCCCTGGGTCAAGGATTTCTTCTGGTCCTGACGTAACTCGAACCTCCTTAAATTACAGAAATTCCAGATCCTAAAGAATATGTCCGCTAAGGACTCAAAATATTCTGTATCTGCAAGAGAGTGAGTCTCCTGGGCACTTGTAATGTGGACACGAAATTTTTAGTTCCTTGATTTTTGGTGGGGAGACCTGGACCAAAGCTTTTTTATCCACTCCCCTAATTGCTTTTTTGATATATTGGGAGTCAACGCCTGACTGATGAACTTTGCCAATTACTGGAGTAGAATTGGCTTGTGAACGGTTATGGGCGTTGGACTGGTTATTTTATTTTCTTTGTTTCTATTAGCTATCAGCAAAGAGCTGACAGCCGCCAAAAGTGTGCATTAGACTAATCTTATTCTCCTAATATTATAAGCCGAAGTAGTCAGTAGTAGCAGTTGCGATGCCCATAGTTTAAACCGCTGTTCTCGCACGAATTTATCTGTACGGCGCTCATTCCTTCTTCTCTTTGTTATCTACCTACATTAAGCTTGGGCGCAGCATTCGGCTGTCTGTCCCCCCAATGGTAACAACTTCGTTTTTCGGCAAAGACTTAACTTGTGCGTTTGTTATAGCTCTTGGTCGGCCCTAGCTGCCAGTATAATTAAGAAAATTAACTGTGTCGGAATAAAGACAAAACTTTCTTCGGCTACTTATTTCTCGCAACAGCTATTGAAAAAGCTCAATAGCTAGCTGATAGGGGCTGTGTTTGAGCGAGCTAGCATTCTTACTGTTCGAGCGCATGCATGTGCATACATACATATTTATATACATATACATTTATATACATACTCCGCTTGCATTTTCGGCATTTATTTTGTGCTCATCTTCCCGCTGAACCGAATTTAAAGCGATTTGTTGCTGTGCCCGTTAAAAGTGACAAAAACGGGGTGACCTTTTTAAAGCGCAAAGCCAATCCGTTGTTCAGCAGATTGCAGAGGCTACAAACGTCGCTGTCTAATGAGACGCTAAGCGGTTACGACGAACCCACTCTTACGGTGAGGCTGGAGCAGATTGTGTAGTAGCCCTGAGGTAAGTGTTCACTAGGACGCAGAAGGCTCTCTAGCGTATAGACGGATCGGTGTTCGTGCACTTCTCGCATTTGCTCGATGCAAAGCTCGTCGGATATGGCGTGGGTCTTCCTCCTCATATATATGGTACACCCGTTCTACTACGAAAAGTTTTAAGTGCACTATCTGTTCTCTAAATGATTGGTTCAAAAGGTGTAGTAATCGGACATTAACAGACGGACCCTAAAAAGTAGTGTATTAGAGAGGCGGATACCAGCAATATAGGGTGGCTTAGGTGTAAGTTGCCCCCATCCTATACCCTCCCAGCCTTGATAACGCTTGTATATTCAATGGTTACCCCTTAACAATTCTTTTATTACATTTCAATTCATTTCATAGGATATTGACATTCGCATCACGGTACTGGCAACAGACCCGGATTTTGTGGATTTATCTATTCATAATACAAAATTATCCAAATCGGTTCCCTTCATTGGTGTTCTTCTCAATTACAAGTTTTCCAAATCAAAATAAAGATATTTCCCTCTTATGTTAGATTAATCTACATGCTTTCTTATACGCCGGTTTTACAGCTCCCACTTAAAATTGAATATAAAAATATATGCGCTACGTTTGCCGATATTGCGGCTTAATCCCTTACGTACAGGTCCTCGCTGCTGATTCGCTGCTGATTCGCTGCTGATTCTTAAATGGGACACACTCTGGCGGTATACAGATCGCGGTTCGGATTTGGTGGATATCCTACATCTTGGCTAGGATCGGCTAGTCCCTAGCGACGAGTTTCACTACGTGGTGGTTCATGCTGTGTTGCCTAGGCCGAGGTGCTGTTCTTTTCCGACAAAAGAGTTACTGGCCGTGAAATGTGCTAAACGCGCCCAGTCACTATGGCTGCGCCCTGAAGGGTGTGGCTGGCCAGGTCCAGAAGGGTGATTAAATAAATGTAAGCGCGAGAGCGCCAGCGACAAGCCTTCTGGCCTTGACCTACGTCAAGAAAACACAAATTAAGTTACCTACGAACTTTACGGGAATCTGGCTGCAAATATTTACCCAAGTAGACTGATATCTGGTTTTATTCACAAACTGGGATTTATGTAACACCCTTATGGTTACAGAAGTCCACGCGGCTTTACTTCTTTACACTAGATAATGACCTTTCGACGTTTGAATACTTTGAGATTGCAAACCCAAATGAACGAGCAATTTGTATTTTCTGCTGCGGTACACTTTTCGTGGTTTGGCAAATGTAATTAACTCGATATCCTAAAATTGCTTGAAATGAGCATCCCATTAACACAGTAATTGACATTATGTACTTAATTTTAACCACAACTCCTCCCTCGATCAAAGAAAACCCTAAGATATGTACATATTTAAGTTAATCCTTTTAATGTATAAAATGTTTAATATAAATATACAAATATAGGGCGGGTCGCTTCACGAGCACTCCTCCTGACTTTTTCTGACGCAACGAGCAACTTTGCGCTTAAAGTCGGTATAGGATTCTCGCCATTCCTTGGCAGCATCAACGTTTGCTGGAGACTCATCGTTTGGATCGGCCAGCATTGATATTACAGATATCAAGATGGTCTCCACTGTATGCACGGGTAACCAGCGCTCCGATGCTTTTTCGTATCCCCATTTATCGTCTCCAGGCTCATGTAAAATAGAAATACAGACATCTCCGTTCTTCTCAATATTAGGGTGCCAAATTTCTGTAACAAACTTCATTCGAGGAGGACGCAACGGATATTCCTTAGGAAAGTAAAGATGAGCTTTAAAGAATCCTCCTTCGCTGCGGGATAAAAAAGAAACATTTTGTATAATTAAAAGACACGCACCCTAAATAATAAATAAATTCGTATTTTAGTAATTAGAGTTATACTCAAGTGCCAAGACAAATAGACACCCGATACTTAGTTAATGGAAGTGCGTGAGAGATGGGGAGATAAATAAAGTCGAGTTAAAGCTGCTTGAAGGAATGAGACAAGTTGTAACTTAACTTACGAGGAGGACTCAAAAACATGTGTAAGATTGATAATAAACAGGCTGAATAATAATGCACCAAAAACCTGCCTTGGGAATCTTCTGAACTCATAGTCACCGTATTTTTATTAAGTTATTGTTATTAAATCTCGTTGAATCCGAGTCGTTAAGAAGGAGCGAAACCATATTAGCAAGGCAGAAGAGAAGCAGAAAAGTTGTGGCTCGTGGATTAGTAGTTTAAGATTAACCGATTTAAAGACCTTTTTTAAGTCTGCCATGCCAATAAAAGTGGTGAAGTCATAACTAATCGAGGTTGACCGCTTAAGGCAATCTGAAAGAAAGGTACTGAGCTTAGCTATGCATTGATAATTGCTATTAACATAGTTGCTGCCCTTCTTATGCACTGAAATTAGAAGGGAGTGCTGTGTTGCTAACTATTTGAATTAGGACTATTGGGCACCATATTAGAACAATATGCAAATAGCTTTGCTTGGTGGGAACCGCAATAGTGTGAAACACAAAGTCAATATTGGAGCTACTATTTTATGAGTTAGTACCATGTAGCAAAAACATTATTACATTAAATTAAAAGTGGATTGCTTATTGTTAAAATGAAATATTAAGTATATATATTCTTAATCAGGATCAATATCCGAGTCGATCTGGATATGCCCATCCGTCCGAATGAACGACGAGATCTCAGGAACTATAAAAAGCTAGAAAGTTGACATAGACGCAACGCAAGTTTGTTGACTCATGCGGCCACCCCCATTAACCGCCCAAAACTGCCACGCCCACACTTTTAAAAAATGTTTTGATATTTATTCATTGTTGCTAATAAGTCTTGTTTGCCAAAATAAGACCACAAAACGCCAAAAATGTTTAAATTTGTAACATTTTATTTATTTTTTTTCCAATTTCTACAATAATTCAGAAAATGTTTAAATTTCTCCTTTGCACTTCCTACTCAGGATTTATCTATCTAATAGGTCGGGGAAATCGACTATAGCATTCTCTCTTGTTTTCATAACAGTCCTTGACGACTTTGTCACACGTACTACTCCGATATTCGTTCATGGGGATCTTCAACAACCTTCACTAAAAATTTCCATAAAATTTCAGACGTCGGTCAGATTTTTAAAAGATATGTACATTTTCCCACGGAGCCCTTTGGTCGCCTGGTGCACTTTTGGACGATAGCACGTTGTGGCCAAATGTTTAAAATTAAATTTCATAATTTCAGTGTCATTATGATTGATATGGGAAAGAAGATATGTATTATGATGTCTAACATTTATAAGTCTTACCGACGGCATAAGAGCCTAGACGTAAATATGGCATTTGCGCTTCGCATTTCCACTACCTGAGTAACAGATATTAAGAGTAGAGGAACTCGACTAAAGCGTTCTCTTAAGATAAAAAAATTATTTTCCTGCCTATTATTGACAAGAAAATAAATGCCGAAAGTCTTAAGTTTAACTGAGAAAACTAAATAAACAAACTGAGTGGAGTATAATTTTTTTTGTAAAACCATTACAAAAGTGGATACATTCTTACTTGTTGAACACGCCGTTTTACAAATAATATTGTATTCGACTGGGAAATCAAACTAAAGTGTGGCTCTTCAGATTAGTGGAAATAAAAGTAGGCGAGACAACGTTCTGAAGCAGACTTGCGGTTTTTAGCTCCTGAGAGCTCCTATGCTCATACGGAGGGATAGACTGACGGATAAATAGATACTGATCAAGAAAACATATACTTTAACTGGTCGAAAACACTTCTTTCTACGTGTTTCATACTTCCAAGCGAATCTATTACCCTTTACGAGTAACGGGTGTTATTATAATTCTTAGTTTAAGTTTTTAACCCTGGCTTGGTGACCTTTTTGTTATTTTTTTTAATTATAACAATATATAATTAGTAACGTACTCAATTTTCAATCTAAACTTGCCTAGATCTTGACGTTCATACGGACATGGCCATATCGAATCGGATACTAATCCTGATAAGGAATATATATATCTTATATGCACCCTTTTACCTGTAACATACTTTTCAACGAATCAAGTTTACCATTTAACTCAACGAGTAACGCGTATGCAAATGTATTGATCAAACAAAAGCGAATGCTTTAGTCGAGTTCCCCGACCTATTAGATAGATAGATCGTGAGTAGGAAGTGCGAAGGAGAAATTTAAACATTTTTTGGAATATCGGTAGAATTTGGGGAAAAAAAAAATACAATGTACAAAATTTTGACGGTTTGTGGTCGATTTTTGGATAACAAGACTACTAGCAACAATGAATAAATATCAAAACATTTTTTTAAAGTGTGGGCGTTGCAGTTTTGGACGGTTTGTGGGTGTGGCAACATGGGTAAACAAACTTGCGCTGCGTCTAGGTCTCTGGAGTCTGCATGCCGAATCTCATCTTTCTAGCTTTATATATAATTCCTGAGATCTCGTCGTTCAAACGGGCAGACGGGCATGTCCAGATCGAGTAGGATATTGATCCTGATCAAGAATACGTATACTTTATATCCTTCTGCCTGTAACATACTTTTCAAAAGATCTCGTATACGAGTAACGGGTGAAATTATTTCAAGATAGTAAAATAACGTTTAGTTGCAGACAAACAAAAATTTAATTTTAAAAATTAGGTGACAGTAGTAGGTGACAGAATTTCATGTATCATGCATGTGGACGCTTAGTCGTCCATAGTGATTGTTACATAATAATATAATAATACTTATTTTTTCTTAAACGAAAAAGGTAATTCATTCATAACATACTACAGTGTATCTGGCGGTCCAATTATTAAAACTTCCCAGCGAAATATATCATTCTCATCAATTAAACCAGCCGAGAATCCTTCCACTGGATTCTTGTTTAGTTCTGAAAAGATACAACAGTTTATTTATTTTTAGTAATCACGTGGTTTGGTGGGTTTCAGTTTTTTAAGTACATTTAGATTTATGTAGAGTTATAGTTTAAGAAAAACAATTCTTGTACCTATTCTGGTGCCCCTTAATGGAATATGATTATACCAGTTAGTCGTTGAGTATATATACATATATATAATTATAATTATATATATTTTTATATTGTTTCCTTTTTTTCTTTTTATGCCGAAACGCTTTACGAAGGTTTTGCAGAGAAATTGATACCCCTGCTTAAATAAACTGTACGCGGCCTGTTCACTTATTCGTAGTCTTAAATTTTAAATTAAAAATAAAATATTTTTAAATAATTTTTAATATAAACACTAAAAATACGATGGAAAATAAAATAAATTAAAGGTAAGTTAAAGTTTAGTTATGTGTTAATTATATGCATAACTGAATAAACCATTTGTGTTTCAATTTAAAATTTTTTGGGGTTGTACACAGACTAATGGGAGCAACCTTTATGATCAAATGGAAGATGTAGGCAAAGATATGATAATTTTATTTCGAATATTTTTAAGGATCGATGACAAAAATTTATGTTTAAAATATTTATTATCATTATTATACATTTTTGGTAAAGCAAAAAGGTTGGAAGAATTATATAAATTTATTTTGAAATTAAATTAAATTATTATCATTAATATAAATTTTGGTTTATATATAGGCAAGCAAGTTGAGAGAATTAAAATCGAAATACATATGTAGAATAAACATAGAAGTTAATTTTCTTATAAAAATTAAAAGTTGCTAATGCAGTGAAGGCAACATTATCTATGTACACATATTTGTGTATGCACGCATGTGTGAGAGTAGCGAAGATTATATATTTTATGAACACTTACACTTATTAAACATATAGAAATATCTTTTCGACATATTAAATAAATTCTTGTTAAAATTTTAACACCTTTTTACGTACTTATGTATACAGAACACAAGGGTAGAAACAGATTTTCACACATATATACGTATGCTCATACACATTATATATATACATTTATTTTACTATGTAAGACTATACTATCAACTTTACCAAAAAATAACAGTTAAATTATTATTAAAATCACCTTTCTAATATGTTATTTAGAAATTATAAAATGTGAAAACATATTACTCATCAAATTTAAATTTGGTTGAGCAATGCTAATGGTTTATGCACCAATTTTCGCACATGTGCTTGACTGGAAAAATAATTTCAAAATTTGTATGCAAGAACATATTCATGTATGCATTTTTGCTTATATATATGTGTTCGAAATAGTTAAACATACCTGCCAATTGTTTTTTTAACAGTAAAGATGACTGAAGTTCAGACATTCTAAGTTGAACAATAAATGAATTGTTTAGCTTAACGCACAAGAAATTTACACGAACAAAAATTGTATGCTTAAAAATAAGTTTGTATTGAAAGTAAATATAATCGACATATCGACTGACCAAATATTTTATAAAGGCAAAACATAAAAAAGAACTAGTTACACAAGTTTATCAAAGATCTAGATCTTGTGAATACTACTAATATGAGCAGAATAACACAAATTTCAAACTGCACTTATATTGCATTTACACGGCGTTTTCTTGTTTCAGTTTTCCCAAATGTTTGTTGAAAATGCATTTAAATACAAATTTAAATATAATTTTAAATATACATATATATATATATATATATATATAATATATATATATTATTATATAAACATATATATTATATATTTTATTATAAGTTTATATATATATATTTATATGATAGTTTTAAGATTTGGTCCCAGGCTTCTTTTAGTGTAAAGATGGGCAAAAGAGATTTATTCATATTTATATATGATATTATAATAACATTACACATAGGGTATTTTAAAAATTAATTAACTTACCTTTGTTACCTCCTGGATTTTTAATATTAGGTACATCAGAGACAGGAGCACCAGGCAAACCACGCATGAGGCGAGCAACTCCAGGGACACAGTCGAAATCTTTTGCAGGTTCTTCAGGCTTACGTCATATGTATTCCAGTGACAGTTGGTAGTCGGTGGTTGTCTTCTGGGTGAGTACCGCCTGCAGGGGCATCAAATGACTCCTTCAGTAGCTAATATAATTTCTTTTTCCGATGGCTACCGTTCCATTGTCGATCCCTTGACCCGGTTCTTACCGTTCCATTAAAGTACGTCAAGAACAGGGTGCTATCTTCGATAAGGGAGACGGTAACCCTTTTATTCCTACGATAGGTACACGCTGCATGGCCACCCTTCAGCAGTCGCGGGATGCAGCCTTCCTCTTCCAGTTTAAATAGGTCTCTCCCCAGACAAACAGTGGTGTTGCCTATAGAGAAGCGGCCGGCCAAGACGGCTAAGGGGTCGCTACGTCTAGCGCCAGGTCGCTGTACTTCAGAGCCACCTGTCTTCCATGGCAGATAAAGGTAGATAAAGGTGTACTCGGTTATATTCCCTGTCGAGCACTTTATGGAATGCCAACATATATAGCAGCACTGTACTGCTGGACAGGATGGATGAAACGCTTCAAATGCGTTTTGGTACGGGAGATCGATGACCTCGTCCAGTATTGTTCTAGTTAACCATGGTCCGAGAGATTGGTATTTACCACTCCAGTTTTGGCCAACTGGCATGGTCTAGCAATTTCTTTTACTTGGCCCGCAAGGATAATGGCCTTATGTAGAATCGTCGTAGCTGCGTGCAAATCCCCTTTTAATGAGTTCATCCGGGAGACGATATTCCGGCTATTTCGTAGGTCGCATCGAACAGGGTATTGATCCTGATCAGTTGATTATTGTTTCTCGCCTCCGCATCCTGTGATCCAGCCACCCATTTCCATGGTGAGCCAAACCAATCAATAGAGCGCGATTTCTTTGGCGGCGAACTTGCTATTCTCCCGATTGCCTTCGATGTTTTGCTCAGATAATGAACCCACTGAGGCTTCCGCGCCAAATGCTGCCCTGTTGCATTGGTACTTCAGGGGCTTCGTATCTAAAGACTTGAATTGCGGTTATGGTTTGGCTTATAATTTTTTTGAAAGGGAAAGGTTTTACAATAAGGTTAGTACAAATGCTTAAAATGTCGGTGTGATTCCAATATTATAATAGCGTATGCGAGTTTGTTGATTTTGGTTATACAATTAAAATGTGTAATTTGCTTGGTACAAGGTTTTTATGTGTGTTTAAGTGTGGTTGTTTTGTCCAACGCTTAGTTGCGAGCGGGTGAAACGTTGGTCACTCTATTTAATTTAATTTTTATTTTCTAGGAAATTTAGTATGGATTTCTTGCTTCCTTTCACTTACGTGGTACTTTTATTTCTATATTTTTTTTTATGTTTTTTAGTGTCTTTTTTTTTATTATTATAATTATTAATTATTTTTTTCCCCCTTTTTAACTCCTTATATCTGATTGTGGAATAATTTACCGGACTTGGTCCTAAACGTGACAACTTTGGCTTCCTGTATCTCTTTGAGACTGAAACGTGGTTTTCCTTTCCGTTCGATCAAGCCCCTTACGTTTAAAATCGGACAAACCCTGATAGTTTATTCTTGATGTACGATCAAAGAATATGACTACACGTCTCTTGTCAGTGACTGAATGGACAGACATGGCTGTTCTACAGCAATGGCGACCAGCTCTACGCTCTTGAATAGGGCTTACTTGCACTTCAAGCAAACGGTAAAGGTCGAGTGGAACCTTTCTATCTGGCCATTGACTTCGCTTTCCTGAGTCGGGGTGCCGTATAATTCCATTTAAAGTTCCCGGAGGTAGTTTAAAGCTGTTGGGCAGAGGTAACCCCTCTCGTTGTCGGAAACAACAGCCCTTGTAAACGTGAAATAGTGCAGCAATTTCTTTCGTAGATGTATTGCTGATTTGAATTCCAAAAACCAATTTTGTGAATTTATCAATTAAACGGAGATAGATTTTTTTCACCACATCGATATGAAGTATTTTACATGGATAGTTCGGTATCGGGGTCGAAAAAGAATTTTTCTTAGATCCTTTTAGACCCCCTATGGGCCCTGCGATGTTAATTTTCAATAACATCACAAATCGCCTCTCTGCGTTATACGGATTTTATACAGTTTCTGAATATAGGACCGAGATCCCGTTCAGGATTGAGGCCGTAAAATGTTTCTGTAATAGTGCTGATAGGTAGGATTTTTCTTGGTCGCTTGATTGTGAGATGCTAATGGGGATTTTATGCCGCACATGTCCCATGTGCCGGTACTTGCAAACATACTCGGTTAGGTAGGGGTCGAAAATGAATTGATTTTTGTAAACATTGTTTGGCGCTTCGATGTGTGGTATTAGCTGAGTTGCGTCTTCCAATACGCTATTGCCGCGTCTATGCAGTTCACAACATTGGATTTTCCCGGTAGAAGCTAACAACAGAAACTCTTGTTACTCCTCTCGACGCACAATGGCTCAAAAGATACAGATACTATACAAAAATTAATTTTTTGATGAAAACGAATCATATTGCATTTGACAGGTAGTAGTTCAAAAGGGTTTTTAGAAGTTACACGTGTTCAAAGTTGAATCTTGTTTTGGGTTGCAAAAGAAGCAGGTAGTTTTGTAGAAAATTCGGACTATGCGGTCGATATTTAGGTAAAATATGTAACCGACAGGTTTTTTATGGGCTCTATGGAAAGGGTTATCAAATCTCGGTAAAACCAAGGTAGAATAAATGTATAATAATCTTTGCACGTGCAGGAGTACCTGTTTTACCGAAGAACTAATTTTCACATATCTTTCAACTTTGATGGAAAAAAATCATCGATCTTATGGGTTAGGCGTATGAGGTGTTATTCTTGAATATGTTCTTTATCATATTCAAAAGAGATCGGGTCCCCCAACGTCCCACCCCGAATTTCCAAGGCAAAAGATACTTTCAACTCAGCGTAAAAAACGCGCGGCTTAGTGCAAATTCTGCTACAATCGCAGTCGCTGCGCAGTAAGAAATTGTATGGCGAACAAACATTTTTTCCTGTATTGGCTGCTTTTCAATCCCTGACTTTGTAATGATTTTTAATGAATGTATAATTAGTTATTCTACAAAAATATTAAATGATACAATGAACTCTTGGTACTTTGCTTGCAATAATTGTGCAACAATATATTCAATGAAAGCAAGAGTTCTAAAAAAGCAATAATATAAACATCTGCCACGAGTTCCACGCAACGCCGAAATTGCAGAGATTGCAATTTGATTCAGTTCAAACCACTCCAATTCTAGCTACCGATCACGTTGTCATTGACGACGCCAACGTTCTGACGACTCTAAATTTCAATGTTTAGTTCTTAATTTGAATCCGAAATAAAAGGTCAACCATTAAATTGAGTGAGATATTAACTGGCTCCCGAAAAGGGACCTAATGAGAAGGAAATCTTGTTAAGTCAGATTATACATCAGTACGACTCAATTAGTCTTAAAAACATTTTTTGCATTCTTTCGTACACGGATTTACTAAAGACAACCTATAAGCGGTCTACGCGTTCTGTCAAGGTCTGACCTCGTAAAATCCTTTACGCGTGTGCATTGCAGGATCCCAGAGTAACTCAGTAAAACGGACAACATCCGGATCACAAAGAGGAGTAGCCGCATCAAGATAGCAATGTATGTTAAATGAAGCAAATTACCCAAAACAAAATAGGAAAATTAGAGCACAAATAATTCAAAGTAAAAATAGTGATAGGTTTAAAGCAAAATGAAAGTGTTTAAACAAATTATCAAAAATTTGTGAATAAAATTATTTATTTATTTAAAAAAAAAATTTAGTATACAATACCAAACCAAATAAATGTAATGAGTACTAGCTAAGGGGGGCCTTCGACTCGAATCTTATGTGTTATTACTTTATATAATAAAATGAGCTGTTTGAACAAATTTGTTAATTTTGAAGATATTTTCAAAAAAGGGGTTACTTAAACAACTTAAAAGACTATGTGTACCAAATAGTAGAGATCTAATTGAGTGCAATCAACTGCAGGCGTCCAGAATATGGCCAACGGAGAGCTCGTCCCCGCATTGTGGGCATGTTGGTCACCGTTCCCGTCAGTAGGTGTTGATGTGTGGATTGTGTGTGCCCGATGCGTAGACGGATGAAGGTATGTACGTCCGGTGCTGGCTTAAACATTATGCAATTTTCTTGCAGTTTCTTTTCTTTACGGTATAGCTGAATTCGACAATGTATATCCTTGTATCATCTCTTCGGAGACTGTAACGAACTGATTCCTTAGTTTCTGCTCGCTACGGATTGCAACGGCTAGCTCAGAGAGTTTGTTTGTTCGTCCCACCAAATAGATGATTTGTGTGATTGCCCGACCAAAGAAAAGAAGGGTCTTCTGATCAGAGTACCCCTTATTTAGTGACGCGTGACAAAGGGAATCCTACGATCCTTGCCTTCGGATGCGCGTCGTCCTTCTTTGCTGGTCCCTCGTCGCTCTTGACGGCGTATCCGTGCCGTCTCGACTGGGTTAGGATGTTATGGGGGTAGGGTGTATCGTCCGTGAGATAAGCTAGCGCTCCTCCCCGAACCACCTTTGCCGACCAAAGACCCCACCGTCCCTTCTGTATATGGCGGGCACTCGTCGCCTCTGCCAATGGACCACCTGCTGGCTCGTATGGGCTTAGAATGTTATGGGGCAGGATGTATCGTCCGTGAGATAAGCTAGCGCTCCTCCCCGAACCACCTTTGCCAATCAAAGACCCCACCGTCCCTTTCTGAGCACGCTAGGTCCCTGTGGTTGCTTCTTCTTCGCTTGTAGGGATCCTCCTTGGATGTCCGCTTCGACACTCACTTGCTTTAACTGGTTCACTATCTCGCTGTCGACCTGCGGGTACTTCACTGACCGACTGTCTCGTTGTATGGATCTCTGCGTATTTTCCTGATTGACTGTCCCGAGCTTCGCCTGCTCCATCCCTTTATAGGCTGCGGGGATCACGCTATTTCCCTTTTCGCGCAATAGCGGGAATCCATCACGCTCTTTCAAAATCCGTCGAAAAAAAAGAGACGTGATTTTTGGTCGAAAGAGCGTTCGAAGCGAAGTGTTGGATACGCAATAACGCGCCCATCGTGCTGTGAATTCTTTTGATTGCAACTTAATTATTGGAAATTCGACTGTGGCATTTAATGAACCAGAGAAGTCTTTGTGCTAATAATTATGATTAATTAGGATTATGATTTTTTTCACGTATATACTCTATTGAAAAATTTTGGTCAGAAGAGTATTCAGCAAAGATCAGGCAAACTCTTCGGTGATTTGCTTTTTTGTATCTTATGAGGTTTATATTATTCATATTGGCGCTGTAGGACGAAACTGATTTTGGTCCCTAAGCTTTTGAAGCTTAGCGTTCCATCACGGCACTTCGGCTTTCTGGATCTCTCTTTTCGTTTAGGGAATGCTGCAGTTTTCAGCTGCTCTCATGACTTTCGTCATTTGTGCGACTTGCTGATTTAAGCAACCGTCAGTCCAAATTGCTGCTGATATTTCGCAATTTTTATTAAAGCGTTTTCAGTTTGCTAGGTCTGTTTTGTATTTAGGGAGGAGTAAAATATTATCGGAGTGGGTTGGTGGTGATGTGTATGATAAAAGTATAGTATAAATAGTATATTCTTTGGGGCAAATAAAATTTGTGAAATTGAATGGAAGGTGGGTTTCCTGCAACAACACAATGTCGGGTTCGTGGTCTTTTATAAGTAATGTCAGTTCGTTGTAATTATTAAAAATACCTTGGATGTTCAATTGTAAAATAGTAATTGTCTTTTTTTTGTAGCGTTCGTGTTTATTAATTTAAAATCTGTCCAAGTGGATAATAATTTTATGTTTTCGTGGGGGACATTAACGTAAGTGAGGTACTTCAGATCTACTTGTGTAGAGATTAAAAGTATATCTTAATGTTTGCTGAGGTCAATTGGGTGCGTTCTCCGCAGGCGTCTACGGGATTGGCTGTTGTCCAGAAGGTGGTTGGGGTAGTTGTCCAGCCAACCAGGTGGTTCTTGCGTATCTCTCGCTGTGACTATAGATTTCGTCTACCACCCTTGGGATCCCGAGCTCTTCGTGGATGATGCAGTTCTCATGGTAGGGATGGGCTTTGGAGACCACTCTCAAGTATCTGTTTTGGAAGCGAATGATCTTTATTCGGTGTGAAACGCTTGCAGTACCCCACAGCTGGATTCCGTAAGTCCAGATCGCCTTAAGAATGGTTTTGTAGACGAGCATTTTGTGTTTCTCTCGCAGCGCGCAGTGCGGATGCGCTTTTTGTTGAGGGGAGGGCCCCATGTGAGCCTTCGGTACAGGGTTAGCCCTAGGTATATGGCGGTGCTGTTGGTTGGGATGGTGTCGCCGTCGAGCGTGACAGGTTGATGATCTCTTCTGCATAGTGAGAATGTTGCGCTCACAGGGATCCAGAGCATCTAGTTGTTTTTGGATGATGGCTGGTTGAGGAGCCGCATCGTACTTGGAACGATTTGAGGAGGGCGAAGTGGGAACTGGGAAGATGGGACTTAAGCTTGGATAGGAGTCCAGGGCGCCACACTCTGTCAAACGCCTGTTTGACATCCAGGAAGACTGCATAACAGTATTGCTAATTTTCGAAAGCGTCCAGAATGCATGCTACGGGCCAGTGGCATTGCTCGGGTGTTCCAAGGGAGCACCTGAAATGAAACGGGTGATCAGGGATCAGTACAGTCTCGTCCAGTACTGGCCACATTCTGCGCATAAAAACTCTTTCGATTATTTTTGAGAGGATCGCCAGCACTAATCGGTCTATATAAGGGAAGATTGGCTTCAGGCTTTCGAGGTTTGAGGATGAGTATCACTTCTGCACGTTTCCAAGACTTCGAGAAATACCCTAGACTGAAGCAACTGTTGAAGATGTCAGCCAACAACTGGGATCAGCGGATGGCCAGGCCTGGTTAGGTTAGGTTAGGTTTTACCGGCCGTCGGTAATCCGACGCACTTAGACCATTAGAGGTCCATTGTAATACCGTGTATGTTTTCCCTTTTTGCCCGTCGAGGTTCGTGTGAAGTTAGCAGTTTCCTCAGCCAGAGGCGCTGGTGAATTTTTGTATCCGATGTGGAGTGCTGTCGGAAAGGTCGGACGTGTTTATCAGGAATCTGCTTCCTAATTGAGCAAGTCTTTTCGCTTGCAGTGCTGGGCAGTGGCATAGTAGATGCCGTTTCTTCCATTTCTTTGCCCCTACAGCTACGGCAGAAATCTTTATACGGAGCATTTAGTCTTATGGCATGGGTGCCAACCAATGCCCTGTGATGACTCTCATAGCAGTGCTGAGGTTTGCTCTGGTCAATCTTAAAAGTTTTGACGTTCTTTTTGATCTTATTTTTGGCCATATTTGGCGTGTTAGGCGACAGTGTGTGGTATATTCCCATATGGTCTGTTTGTTACGGTTTAGGTTTTCCTAAGGTTTTAGGTTAGGTTTTCTAAGTAGTAGTTTACAAGTGGCTAAAGGCATACTCATGCCTTCCATCTCTTGTATGAGTGGCGCGGTAGTGCCTTCTCGAGCTAGTTCATCTGCGATGCAGTTGCCTTCTATGCCCCTGTTTCCGGGAACCCATATAAGGCTGATTACGAATTGTTGTGTCATCTCATGTAAAGATGATCGGCAATTCGATACTGTTTTTGAGTGACTTGAGATTGAGCCAATCGATTTGATAGCTGCTTGGCTATCACTGAAAATGTTTACATGTGAGCTTTCCGATTTTAGTGCTGCTACTTCAGCTTGGAAGACGCTGCAATGATCGGGGAGTCTGCACGAGATACGAAGGCCTCTCTGTTCGGAGTAAATTCCTCCTCCTACTCTGTACTGTAGTTTTGATCCGTCCGTATAGAAGCATATAGCATTCTAGGGGCCAGGTGATCGTGAGTTCCACTCGTCCCTCTCTGGGATGATTGTGTTGAACGGTGTTTGTTGTACTCCGTTGGAGTGCAGTAGTCTGTCCTGGAAGTTATATTTGAATGTTTTTTAGTATACATGAGTCCCCCGTTTTTTGTGGGTTCCAATGTTTGATATCCCTAAGCCTGATTGCCAATACTGTAGCCTGTTCCATGCCAGCTAGTTCTGGCTTGGGAGATTGAGTATGGCATTTAGGGCTTCGTTTGGGGTGGTGCGTAAAGCACTGCTGATGCAGAGTGCCGCAACTCTTTGCATCTTTGCTAGCATTTTTATGGTGGATTTCTTTTTCAGAGCCGGCCACCATACCACGACCCCCATACAGTAGTATTAGTCTGACGATGGCCGTATATATCCAGTTTAATATATGCCCCATTTGAACCCTATTGCTTTCTTGCACGTGAAGAGTGCCAGGCCGGGTTACTTTCTGGTTTTTAGGGAGGTGATCTCCTGCGCAACCTCTTCTGAGGTGACGGGCTCTTTTGTCAGGCTAGGAAGACTTGGAAGACTGTCTAGGAACCTGGTGGTGGCTGCACGTTCATCACCAGTGCATCTGTCGAAAGGGGTAAATGCATTCTGAAGGTGGTTTGCAAAAGCTTTTGTTTTTTCGGATTCAGAACGGTACCAAGAACCGCCCACTTTGGTTGTGCTGCGGATCACCAGGTTCCCGCTCCTCAAGAAATCTGTTGAAGAAGTCCTGCGTAGGGTATACAGCCTGTCCTTGAGTTCCTTGGTGGCTCTATTGAGTGCTTCTTTGTCCCTTGGGCTGCGCGAGGAGAACCAGATTCTTCTGAAGACCAAAGGTGAAAATCTCTTTTGGGAGTTATCGGTACACTGGGCACCAGTTCCTGTTGCACCTCGTTCTCCACGGGTGTGGTCGCTCGTTGCCTGAAAACCCGAAATATAAAATAATTATTTCGCAATCATATTTAACAGAAAAACTCGCTTACCTGTGGTGCAGGCGATCCGGGTCAGAGGAGGCACCACGCCTACCCCCCCCAAAAGCCTCCGACAGGTCCTGCACACCGTCCTCTACGACAGTCCTGAAAATTCGAAGTATAAAAGGTATTGCTAAAAAAGCGGTTCCAAAAACCCCAGCTCCCTGGTCCACGGCCAGTTGGAAACGCCCTTCACAAGTTCCCTCCCGTATTTCCGACGAAGCTCGGACTACCGCTTCTTACATGCGGAAGCTGAGAAAAAAAAAATGATGCAAAATTCTAAGATTTGCATTATTACATACACATAGGAAATTTTTTTCATACTTACGAGACTTCTGACACGTCGCCCCAATTTCCAGCCATGCTTGTTTGTCGGCGGTCCTCAAGACGCGGCACATTTACGATTTTGTCGTACAGGCATTGGTGGTCCCTTACAGCGGCAATTAGCATGGATTCCATTTCTTAGGAGGCGGGCTTTGGGGTGCGGGAGTCGGGCTATGCGTTGCGGTATGCGGACTTTTGGATGCGGGAGGTGGTCCCTGGGATGCGTGCTCTTTTACACGCCGCCCCAACTTCCACCCATGCCTGTTGCCGTTGGGCCACAAGACGCGGCACCCTCGTGGAGCTGTTGTACAAGTTAACAACTCATAACATAATAACTCATAGCTCTGCGAAGAGAACGTCCGGCAACGGAAAGCTGACATTTCTTATTCGGAGTGCTGCAAGGAAGGCTGAGTCGGCTTTGCCGACTCGTCTTGGTGGCGCGATGCATTGCTGTTAGGGTAAACTTAGCTCTATGTTTTGTCAACTCTTCAGTCTCAGTTTTGTAACCAAATAAATCAGAACGTGCTCCGGCTTACAGCCGCAAATAATAATTGTATTTATTATTTATAACCTAAGGGGGCGAAGTCAAGCCCTCCAACGTAATCTTCAGAAGAAGAATCTACAGACGCAACGTCTAACCTCCGCTACCGACCGGGAGAGAAGTCCCTGGATCAACGCGGATACACCCATGTAATTGGCGCCTAACTGCAATTCGAACTCAACTACCCTGTTAAATCAGTTGTTAAGTTAGAAATCATGTAAGTTTTACATTTGACTTCTTCGACACGACTCAAGAAATCTCATAAAAGAAAGAATTCGTTTAACTGGCCACGTAATAGTTGTGCTCTGTGTAAATCAGTTTCAAAAGCATTGCATATTTTCGGCAGAGCAAATTCTTATTGCATACCTTATAAAAAAATAAGTGCTGCATACCATTGCATACCTTTTATCAAGATATTATTGCATACTTTTAACAAATAAATAATTGTTGCATACCCTATAAATAATTATTGCATACTATAGGTCGGTATTTATATATGTTTAACTTTATTTTCACGGTCTTATTTTCGCAGTCTTTTTTCAATCAACTTAACTATGCGACGCCAACCAGTAGTGATCGCAGATCTTACTTCCCGATATATATCTTTTCTCAAACAATCGTATCGATGCATATATTCTAATACAATATTCACACTATCGTTATGTTATTCTTAATTTCGCTATATACAATGTTTTTACTATGTACAATAAGGTTATTCTACTATGTTCCTATGCTATGTACAATAAGGTATTTCTACTATGTTCCTACAATACCTTGGTATAATTTTATTGCATACTCTTTCTTGCCACATCACTTAGCCGATCAATTGTGCTCGGCAACAGTATATTTATTTATTTTATTTATTTGTGCTTTATCCCTTATATATATATGTACATTTCATTAAAGCTAATGGTATAATTAGGTATTTACAACAACAGTATATTAGTGGTGTCCCAATCAACAACTAATAAGTTGGGCACATAACTACAGAATTATCAAGGTCGAATACGAAAGCGAGGATAGCTGGGAGGAGGAGCAAGTAGGCCAAGCAGTAGGTCAGACGTTAGATAGTGGCCCGGTAGATAATACTATGGACCCCAATCAGATTCAAGCTCTTATCGACAATGCCGTCAGACAGGCATTGTCGCAACAGCAATCCCAGTTTCAGATTCAACTAAACTCCCTAGCTGCGCGGGTACAGAGTTTGCAGGTGGAAGCTCCGCAAATCGTAACTTATGAAAAAGTCTCTGTCAACCCCGATGTTAGGTGTGAAATTCCCCTTGACATAATAAAGTCTGTACCGGAGTTCTCCGGTACCCAAGACGAATATGTGGCCTGGAGGCAATCGGCCATATACGCCTACGAGCTTTTCAAACCATACAATGGCAGCAGTGCCCATTATCAGGCTGTTGCCATATTAAGGAATAAAATCCGTGGCGCAGCCGGAGCTTTACTCGTATCCCACAATACGGTATTGAACTTCGATGCCATTTTGGCCAGATTAGACTGCACGTACTCGGACAAAACATCCTTACGCCTGTTGAGGCAAGAATTGGAAATGGTGAGGCAAGGAGACCTACCATTAATGAAAGCTAACGCTTGTCACAAACAAAATCGTAATGTCGCATGAACAAGAGGGTGCTGACCTGCTTAACGCTGAGGTCAGAGCCGACGCCCTGCATGCTTTTATTACAGGGCTCAAAAAGGCCCTTAGAGCTGTGGTCTTCCCGGCCCAACCAAAAGATTTACCATCTGCACTGGCTTTAGCTAGAGAAGCAGAGGCAAGCATAGAGAGAAGCATGTTTGCTAACTCCTACGCCAAGGCCGTAGAGGAGCGAGCGCATTCGGTGGCAAACGGCAAGAGCCGTTTCCAGGGGAAATCACATAAAGAAGAACAAGGACAGGACAGAAATCCCCACTTCATGAAACGACAGGTAAACAACGGACAAACCAACAAGGACACTCAGGCGCAAGCGCCCCAGCCTATGGAGGTCGATTAATCCTCATCCAGGTTCAGGCATCGCACTGAATATAATCAGAATCATCCTAATGAATCGAACGCGTCTAAGAGGAGAAATTCCTCAGAACGCTTGACAGGACCGAGACGATAACGTCTTAATAACGTTGTCCAAGAGGCTCCTAAGCAAAAAGAGACCAAAGAAGAGTATGAAAAGGCAGAAAAGGCTGCAGTCGAGGAAATCGACAGCGAAAATGAGTAAGCTCCCAGTGACGACTGGTTGAATTTTTTAGGGGTCGCTCCTGGTTGCCGTTCATTGAACGACGGCTGGCTGGGAGAACCTTAAAGATGCTAATCGATACCGGCGCGGCAAAAAACTACATTAGGCCCGTAAAGGAGCTGAAAAATGTAATGCCGATCGCCAGCCCTTCCTGGTGAGCTCAATACACGGCTCCACCGAAATCAAACACAAATGCTTGATGAAAGTCTTCAAGCACACCTCCCCATTTTTTCTTCTGGATTCTCTCAATGCGTTCGACGCTATTATAACACAGGCCGGGGTAAAGCTCAACCTTGCAGAGGACTCCCTAGAATACCAGGGCATCGCTGAAAAGCTTCACTATTTCAGCTTCCCCAGTGTAAATTTCACTGATGTAAACGATATTGTTGTACCTGACTCCGTTAAAAAGGAGTTCAAGGACACAATAATAAAGAGGAAGACAGCTTTCTCCACGACAAATGAAGCTCTTATTTTTAACACCGCTGTCACTGCCACAATTCGGACAGTTGATAATGAACCGGTGTACTCAAGAGAGTACCCAAATCTTATGGGTGTCTCCGACTTTGTGAACAACGAGGTCAAACAACTGCTGAAAGACGGCATTATCAAGCCCTCAAGGTCTCCCTATAACAGCCCGACATGGGTTGTTGACAAAAAGGGGACCGACGCCTTCGGGAACCAAAACACGAGGTTGGTCATTGACTTTAGGAAGCTAAATGAGCGAACTATTCCTGACCGGTACCCGATGCCTAGCATTCCCATGATTCTAGCGAATCTGGGCAAGGCAAAGTTCTTCACTACCCTTGACCTGAAGTCAGGGTATCATCAAATTTACCTCGCGGTGAATGGCGGCAAATACGAGTTCTGCCGTTCGGCTTAAGAAATGCAAGTAGCATTTTTCAAAGAGCCCTAGACGATGTGTTGAGAGTGCAAATCGGGAAAATATGTTACGTCTATGTAGATGACTTCATAATTTTCTCAGAAAACGATATCTCACCATGATATCCCGCACCCTGAGACAGGCTGAGCAAAATTATGCCACAAACGAAAGGGAATTGCTACCCATTGTATGGGCCTTAGGTAAACTACAAAACTTTCTATACGGCTCTAGGGAAATCAACATATTCACCGACCACCAGCCTCTCACGTTCGCTGTTGCCGACAAAAACACGAACGCTAAGATTAAGAGATGGAAATCCTATATAGACCAACACAATGACAAGGTTTTCTACAAACCTGGCAAGGAAAATTTCGTGGCAGATGCCCTGTCCAGGCAAAATCTTAATGCCTTACAAGACGAACCCCAGTCAGACGCTGCGACTATTCACAGTGAGCTGTCCCTGACCTACACGGTCAAAACCACAGATAAACCCTTAAATTGCTTTAGGAACCAAATCATTCTGGAGGTAGCACGTTTCCCGCTTAAGCGAAGCCTAGTGCTGTTCCGAAGCAAAACTCGCCACTTGATCAGTTTTACTGACAAGAGTCACCTGTTAAAAACTCTAAAAGAAGTCGTTAGCCCTGACGTCGTGAATGCTATTCATTGCGACTTGCCTACACTCGCAAGCTTAAAACACGACCTCATTACCAATTTCCCAGCCACTCAATTCCGTCACTGCAAGAATGTCGTGTCAGATATAACTGATAAAAACGAACAATATGAAATTGTCACTGCAGAGCACAATCGTGCACACAGAGCCGCGCAGGAAAATATTAAACAAGTCCTTCGAGACTACTATTTTCCAAAAATGGGCAGCATGACAAAGGAAGTGGTTGCTAATTGCAGGGTATGTACCCAAGCAAAGTACGACAGGCACCCGAAGAAGCAAGAGCTCGGGGAAACGCCCATCCCCAGTTATACTGGCGAAATGGTGCACATTGACATATTTTCAACCGACAGGAAGCTGTTCTTGACGTGCATTGACAAATTCTCTAAGTTTGCAGTAGTGCAACCGGTTACATCTAGGACAATAGTGGAGATCACAGGACCCCCTATTGCAGATTATTAACCTTTTCCCCAACATCAAAACAATCTATTGCGACAATGAGCCCGCATTCAACTCAGAGACAATCACGTCAATGCTCAAAAACAACTACGACATCGACATTGTGAACGCGCCTACTCTGCACAGCGTGTCCAATGGCCAAGTTGAACGGTTCCACAGCACCTTGGCAGAAATAGCTAGATGCCTGAAGTTGGACAAAAAGACAAATGACACAGTAGAGCTAATGAGCGCCATGGTGGAATACAACAAAAACCGTGCACTCAGTTACTCGTGAGAGACCAATTGATGTTCTTCACTCAGGGGCCCACGAGCGCTGCCTGGAAATCAAGTCAAGATTAGCTAAGGCTCAGTAAGACATCGGAAGATGCAACCCCCCTTCCCGTCAAAACCGTGTGTTTGAGGTAGGAGAACACGTGTTTGTAAAGAATAACAAGAGGTTAGGAAATAAACTAACCCCGTTATGCACGGAACAAAAAGTGCAAGCAGACCTGGAAGGTCTGTTCTTATTAAGGGGAGGGTGGTCCACAAGGACAACCTTAAGTAGGCATTCCCCTTGCAGTTAGTTAGTAGGTTACTTTAAGAAAGCCCGAGCACTACAGTCTCACCCTGTATCTAAATTCCAGGTTCACCCTCACGATTTTCATTACACTGGCATTAGCGAATGCACGGATTACCTACTTTTCGCATGCCAACTACATCCCTGTCGTAGATGGTGATGTGCTGGTTTTTGAACAGCGTGACCTCTTAAAGCACTCAAGCAACTTGTCCGAATTCGATGTTATGATAGACGAGACAGAAAAATTATCCAAGTCTTTTCCCCAATCGCATATGCGTAAGTTACTAGAGGTCGATACGGACCATCTTAGAACTTTGTTGTCCGTCCTTAAGGCCCATCATAGGATTGCCAGGAGTCTAGATTTCCTAGGTACAGCTTTAAAGGTAGTGGCGGGTACTCCCGATGTTACGGACCTTCTAAAGATAAAGATCACAGAGGCTAAACTAGTTGAGTCTAATTCCCGGCAGATAACCATAAATTCCGAAACCCAGAAACAGATTAACAAGTTAACTGACACCATCAATAAGGTGATCAGTGCCCGTAAGAGCGACTTGGTTGACACTCCACATTTATATGAAGCGTTGTTGGCAAGAAATAGGATGCTTTCTACTGAAATTCAAAATTTAATTCTCACTATTACTTTGGCCAAATCAAACATTGTAAATCCCACGATTCTTGACCATGCCGACTTGAAGTCTCTTGTAGAACAGGACACCCCTATCGTCAGCTTAATAGAAGCATCCAAGATTAGAGTCCTCCACTCCGAGAACAGCATTCATGTTTTAATTGCCTATCCCAGAGTCAATTTCAGTTGCACGAAAGTCGCCGTTTATCCTGTATCTCACCAACACATCATCTTACGCCTCGACGAGGATACGCTGGCCGAATGCGAACATGACACCTTTGCGCTCACAGGATGCACAGATACCACACACTTCACGTTCTGCGAGCGGTCTCGGCGCGAATCTTGTGCGCGCTCACTCCACGCAGGAAGCACAGCCCAATGCCACACTCAACCCAGCCACTTGCAGGAAGTAACTCCCGTAGAAGACGGCGTTGTGATTATCAACGAAGCATCAGTTCGCTTTAGCACCGATGGCAGCCCAGAAGTACTAGTCGAGGGAACCCACCTGGTGACCTTCGAGAGAACGGCGACCATCAATGGCTCCGAGTTCGTAAACCTGCGAAAAGCATTAAGCAAGCAGCCAGGCATTGTGCGCTCCCCATTACTTAACATCGTCGGGCACGACCCCGTGCTCAGCATCCCTCTGCTACACCGGAGCAATAACGAGAATCTACTCTCCATCCAAAGCTTTAAGGATGACGTGGAATCTGAAGGTTCGCCTAAACTCTGGTTCGTAGCTGGTGTGGTCCTAAACATTGGTTTAATTGGCTCCTTCGCACTTTATCTGGCATTAAGGAGAAGACGAGCCTCCATGGAGATTCAGCGTACCATCGACACATTCAACATGACCGAGGACGGTCATGAACTTGAGGGGGGAGTAGTTAACAACTCATAACATAATAACTCATAGCAACTAAGTAGCTCTATATAAAGAATGCTGACGCGCCAGAATTGAGTTCAGCGCTCTGCGCAGAGAACGTCCGGCAACGGAAAGCTGACATTTCTTATTCGGAGTGTTGCTTCACTCTGCAAGGAATGCTGAGTCGGCTTTGCCGACTCGTCTGGGTGGCGCGATGCATTGCTGTTAGGGTAAAACTATGTTTTGTCAACTCTTCAGTCTCAGTTTTGGAACCAACATATAATTTACAGGCATGGGCGATCCCGAACTGCGTCCTTTTCTATCTTGGCTGCGGGCATATATATGTAAAAAACCATAAAGGGTTAATGTTTTTTCTTTAATTTTTCTTAAACCTTGGGGCGCTTATTATTAAAGTTTAAAACAAATTCCGGCCAGGCCGCCTCCAACCTTTCCTCCCCACTCCGCAAGTGGCGAAACATCGCCGAAGGGGAGAAATAATTTTACGTCGGCTGTATTTTTCTTAAAGCACCAATTAATTAATTTTGTTTTAATTTATTAAGTTTTACAAGTACACATATGTAATTTGATCGCCTCCTTAAAAAGCTGAGCCAGACTCCAAGAAAGTCTTTTAAAACCTATCACTTTCCTTCTTGTTCTGCATGACTAAAGAGCGTTCTTAGCAGCTCTTAAAACGGCGGGGAGGATGAGGTCCGAGTCCACTATCTGGGAATTCGGGTCAGATTGCAAGGCGATAGCAAGCTCTAGCACCCCGTTCTCCACGGGGGACCTCGCGCGTTGCCTGAAAACCCGAAGTATAAAATATTTATTTTGCTAAATTATTTAAAGAAGAATCAAATAATTTATTTTAAGAGGTTCCAAGAACCCCAGCTCTGCGATCCACGGCCAGTTGGAAACGCCCTTCACTAGTTCCCTCCCGTACTTTTGACGCACCTCGGAGGCTTTGGCGGTCTCGAACTGCGTCGATGACTGCCTTTTCGATCTTGAGACTGGAAAATTAAAATAATGAAATTAATTCCAAGAACCCCAGCTCTGCGATCCACGGCCAGTTGGAAACGCCCTTCACTAGTTCCCTCCCGTACTTTTGACGCATCTCGGAGGCTTTGGCGGTAATCGAACTGCGTCGATGACTGCCTTTTTGATCTTGAGACTGGAAAATTAAATTAATGAAATTAAAAATTAATCTAGTAAAAAAAACTACACATGTAACTTATCTCTTCACAAATCAAGTTTCTTACTAAGAGTAATGGGAGTAAATGGAGAAAAGGGGACAATAAAAACTCTACTACATATCTTAAAGGAGTATCGGTTTAAATTGTAGTTATGAGCTAAGGCTGGAAACAAATTTGGCAAATTTTCCGAAAGAAAACAATGTAGGTGGGATGACCCAGCAGTCCCAAAGTTACCCTACAGTTCTACCAAAGACATTAAAATAACAAGATGCGTAACGCCATACCATTTTTTTGCACAGAATTTTTTTGTGCTGGCTATGGAGCTGGCTCCAGGCTCTCTCGAAACTTTGTTCAAAATTATGTCCTTTCACAGGAAAACCATGGTAGAGATAGACCGATAGCATATATTTCCCGATCACTAAATAGGAAAAAATTACGCTAATATTGAAAAAGATAGTTTAGTCGTTGGACAACCTTCGGGCTAACTTATATTGCGCTGGTATTATTGAAGTATAGACTGACCATCAACCTCTCACGTTTGCATTGGGCAGAAGAAATTGTAATGCGAAACTAAAACTCAGGAATCAACTAATTTTTGACACGACCAGGTCATAGTTCTTATGAGAACACCCGTACCCAGGTTATACTCGTATTTGATTCCTCTTCAAGACGGATTATTTACCGATTTAACCAGTTCGGTACAGTCATATCTGCGACCCGTAATAATTAACAGCATCAAAATCCCAGAAGTGTATTTGAAACTTTTTCAATCCATCTGCTTAGCGAGTTTTCTTTTAAACAAAATTCGGATAACGCAGCGTCTGGTGGCGGACGTGACTGACACATAGGAAATTTGTGAAATAATTGAGAAGGAACACCGTAAAGGCATTCGCCTCCAACTTTAAGAAAGATATTATTTCCCGCGGATATCGGGTACGATCCGTCTCCAAATTTGCTCATGTCATTGTTGCAATATAAAAACACAAATACAAATAAATATATACAATTTTTTAATATGGTTTTTATACCCGTTACTCGTAGAGTAAAAGGGTATACTAGATTCATTGAAAAGTATGTAACAGGCAGAAGGAAGCGTTTCCGATCATATAAAGTATATATATTCTTGATCAGGATCAATAGTCGAGTTGATCTGGCCATGTCCGTCTGTCCGTCCGTCTGTCTGTCCGTATGAACGTCGAAATCTTTAGGAACTATAAAAGCTAGAATGTTGAGATTAGGCATACAGACTCAAGAGACATAGACGCAGCGTGTTGCCACGCCCACTCTAACGCTCACAAACCGCCCAAAACTGCCACGCCCACACTTTTGAAAAATGTTTTGATAATTTTTCATTTTTGTATTGGTCTTGTCAATTTCTATCGATTTGCCAAAAAACTTTTGGCCACGCCCACTCTAACGCCCACAAACCGCCCAAAGCTGCCACGCCCACACTTTGGAAAAATGTCCTGAATTTTTTTCATTTTTGTATTGGTCTTGTAAATTTCTATGGATTTGCCAAAAAACTTGTTGCCACGCCTACTATTACGCCCACAAACCGCCAAAAACTGTCAGTGTTGAAGACTCTCCTTCGCACTTCCAATAGCTGAGTAACGGGTATCAGATAGTCGGGGAACTCGACTATAGCGTTCTCTCTTGTTTCAGTTACAATTTGTCAATAAGTTGACTCTGCGGGGTACAGAAAAAAACTTTTCCAAAACTTTTTGCGTGTCGACCTTGACATCGCGATGAATGTTGAGCGAGGCTAGACCATTTAGCCGGTCTTCAGACATTGTCGACCTGAGGTACGTTTTGAGACGACGTAATGTTGAAAAAGAACGTTCAATAGTAGCTGTTGTTACTGGCAAAACGGCCCAAATGCGAAGCATTTGATGGACATTGGGAAACGCGTATTTATTCCACATATCGAGTGCTTCCATTGAAAAAGCGAAAATTTGAAAAAAAGCGCGGCATAGAGATTAAAACCACAAATTTGGAATATAATATCGAAATAAATTTTTTTTCAATATTAATTGCTGTCCATATTTTAAAATGTTGGCACTGAAAAAACAAATTCTGACAATTAAGTATGAATTGTCAAGTTATTTGCACTTTTATATAAAAAGTGCTATTGTTCATAAAAATTTATGTGGAAAAATTCTCCATGGGGGGGGGGGTTTACAACCCCCAAAAACCCCCCCCTGCACACGGGCCCACGTATATATGTCCCGCCCACGTATATAAGTACGAGGGGCCGGTGATCCCCTTGCAGCACGGCGAGGTATGGAGAATCAACGGCGATTTCAAACTAGCGCACCTCGTCGACCTTGCAAAGATGAACAGATTGGCTGAGGAAATCGGACGGTAAAGGGTTGGTTCGGCGGATAGGGGAGCCGAAGCTTTCGTCGACTACTACCTCAACACAGCCATAGAAGGAATCAACAGGCTTTATGGACGAGCGGGGCGCAAATCTCGTTTATTTGACTGGCTGAGGTTGGCTGGCTGCAAGCTTGAGAGAAACTTATGCGGTTCTTTGAAATTGCCTTTCCATTGGCAATACCACTGTTTGCCGGGAGGAAGAACTACAGAAATAGGAGGAGGCTAGTTGTATCGCCCGGTTACTGAAAGGCGGTCAGGCCAGGTGCTCATATCAAAGAAACAGCCAACGAGTGGTTAAGCAAATCGACGATGGAATGCTCTACCTGACTAACTTCAACGGAGCTCTGGGAACGGTTGCAAGCAACTACCACTTGATGGGCTCCTTTATCATCCAATTCGACTACGAGACGATAACGGTCGATGGCCAAAACTACTTCAGTTACTAGATCAGTCATCTCATGGCAATGCCGGCCGTACTGAGCCACATAACGGCCAGCAACTTTCAACTTTCCCTGAAATACGTCCACGACGTGAGCATGAGGAATTTTGAGAAGATATCCAACGTGACCGCAGAACTGCTAGCTTCTTTCCTCACCGAGGCAGCACTCGCCATCTGTATACTCTCAGATTTTTATTTCCTATGGAGGTATAATGTTCGCAAGGATCACAAAGAAGGTTCAGTATTTTTAGAGTCTGCTCAGTTAGAGTTACTTTATTCGAATGTTTCTTATGCGCTCAACTTGGGCTGAGCTGACCCGTATATATAGTACTTAATTTTATATACATATAGTTCCATATGCACAGCTGCAAAGTGCATGCTCAGCAATCACACGCTCCGCGATCGGCTTATGTATAAGCGTTTGATCATATTACTTGAGCGCTGGGACACTTGTATAATTGTTGGTGGTCTTTTGGGTACTTGAACGTTATGTTTATTATGACAAAGTGTCACAATGTTTTGAAGATAAGTTGAACCCATTAATTTAGTATATTTATAGGGTAGATATGTTACACCTCCCTTTTTAAAAGAAATGACGTAATACATGTAGTCATTTAGTTCTCTTTAGTTAAAAATTTTTTTTTATGATATTGATTTTTCTTATTAATTATTAGCAATGTTTTGTCTCAAAGCATTTTTGTGTAATGACAGAATAGAAGGAAAAAGAATTCTTTTTTTTGTTTGGTTTTTTTTTTGTGGTGATCAGACCTTTTAAAGTTGTTTTCTATAAGACTTTGCTTTATCTAACATAAGTCTAGCTCTTTTATATGCTATTTCTAATCTAAATTTTATTTCCTTATTTCTGTTTTATTAAAATTGGCGAACTGCCTTGGTAATCTTCCAAAGACTAGTTCATATGGACAGTAATCATGCATGACTGATGGTGTTGTGTTGAAACAATATGTAAATATTGTATCCAAACGTCCCAATCAGTTTTATCTGCTGAGATGTATGAACGAATGTATTCATTGAATGTTCTATGACTTCGTTCTATTGGCCCTAAAGTTTGGTGATGATATGCGGTAGATTTTAGGTTTTCTATCTTCATGTATTTGCACATATCTAAAATTACTTTATTTTTATACTCGGTACCCATGTCCGAAATAAACGTCTTCATTGGACCGTACTTTAGTATACAAGTTTCGAATATAGTCATATTTTTCCAATAATAGTGTCTTTTTATTTTTGCTAGCGTTCTTGTAATGCCTGCATGACCTCCTTGAATTGGATCGTCATGATATGTAGACAGTATTGATTGTATCTCTTTTTCAGTTTTTATAATGGTTACCGGCTGGAGTAGCGCTACTCCTAATGATTTTAATTTTATATTGCCCGTATTTTTGAAATTATCTATTGAAATGGTTTCAAAGATTTTTTTCACTCGGTGCCAATTTGAGTTGGCTGATTTTTAGTATACCGGCTTGCATTTCAAGCCTTTGGAAGAACTAACCTAAGTCAAAAATTCCATTGGTATATAAATCGTCAACATCAATTCTTGCAATAACTTTATTTCCTCGTTTTAGTAAACAAATAGATTCAGTTATTCGCAAGGTCACTACTTTTCGTACTTCATCATTTGTTATGACTTCGTGTACGTTGGGCTTAGATACATTTTGGATACTTTGCCTAGGCAATAGTTCCTTATTTGTTACTGTACAGATTTTATCTTGTCTACTTTGTTGCCTGGTAGTGACTTTCAGGACTTTATGTTGCATGTCTTTGAGTTCTGTTATATTTATACGCGAGAGTGCGTCTGCTACAAAATCATCTTTCCCCTTTACGTATTCTAAAGTGAAGTCGTATTCTTCAAGCTCTAACCGCATGCGAGTTAATTTAGAACTGGGATTAGTCATAGAAAATAGGTACGTTAAAAGTCTGTGGTCCGTTTTAATGGTGAAATGTTTGCCATAAATATATGGTCTAATATGGGTAATTGCCCAATGAATTGCCGCTAGTTCTTGTTCCGTTGTACTCTTATTGCTTTCTCCTTTTGTAAATGAACGTGATGCATAAGCTATTGGGAGCTGAATCCTGTTACGGTTCTGAGTTAGAACTGCTCCGCAAGCTTGTTTACTAGCATCCGTTATAATGCAAAATTCTTTGCGAAAATCAGGATATTGTAACAATGTGGGGTGCATAAGATTTTCTTTAAGGTATTCGAATGCGTTCTGGCACTCGCATGACCATTCAAAAGGGACATTCTTTTTACATAATCTAGTTATGTGCCGTGAATAGTCGGCGAAGTTCCTTATAAATCGACGATAATAGTTGCAGAAAGCTACAAATCGTCTTGCGCTGTCCGCATCATGAGGGACAGGATAATATTTGATGACGTCATATTTCTTGTCATCTGGAAATACTCCTTTGTCTGTGCATTTGTGACCTAGGAATGTCACTTCGTGCATGAAAAACAACCAGTTCTGGATGCAACTTTAGGTTATATTTCCTACATACATTAAAAACGTCATGTGTTTTTCTGAACATCCTATCACCATTAAGTCATCCATATGAAGGAATGCCTGAGAGGGTTCTAAACCCGAGAATGATATAGTCATCTTCCTCTGAAATGAATTTGGTGCTATTTTAAGACCAAATGGTAATCGCGTGAAGCGATATGAGCCGATAGTAAATTACTAATCGCCATTTCTTCTCTTGTGAATTTGGTAATGATTTTCACGGAACTAACAAGAGTGGGCTGTTATACTCGGATACAGACGGTTCGACGATTTTGTCGCTAATTAATTTCCCTACTTGTTTTTGAATTTCTTCAATATGGCTATGCGGGCTTCTGTAGTTTTTTATATAAATGGGTTCATCATCTTTAAGTCTTAATGTTTGTTTATAAAAGTTGTTTGTTGATATTGGTTCGGTTTCCAGTCCGAACTCATCACTATACTGTGTGCATAATTCAGTTAATTGATTTTTGAATTGGTCTGGAAAATTTTTCTTGAGTTTTGAAAATACTTGTTCGCTTCTATTTTTAGTGTTGGTATTATGAATGTCATAATCTTTTAAATTTTCATATTTGATTTTGTTTACTTTGACCAATTGATCGAAATTAGTTGTATTTAGAAGTCGAGTGTATAAATGTTTGGATGCTGCTATTGTATTTGCAACATAGATCCCATTGTGTAGTTCCTGATTAGGCACAAATATGTAATCATTTACAGCATTAATGTTTTTTTTCCGAATAACTTGTGATCTGGCTGGCAGAAGAACTGTATTGTTGCCAGCGCTATATGTTATCGGAACATATATTGGATAATTTTAATTTTGGGGTCTAATTATAAACCAGTCTTCACTTGGTTTGAAATCTAGTTGACAATTGAATTTCTTTATAAAATCTATGCCTATTATTTCATCACATGGTATTGAGCGACTTCGCGAGAGGATTTTCGTGTGCGGCGAGCTTTGCTTGATGTTTACTTTTTCTCATCTGGATTTCCTCGTTGACGAGGTTTATGTTGAGGTCTCTATGGATGCTTTCGCTGCGTAGGTACCATGGTGTCCCAGTGATAGTTCGCAGAATCGCTGACTGAGCTCGCTGTATAATTTCAATGTTGGTTTTGGACGCGTTTCCCCATAATTCACAGCCGTATGTCCAAATGGGTTTCAGCACGGTATTGTAGAGAAGTACTTTGTATTCCAGACTAAGCGGAATTAATAAGCCAGTGGAGATTGCCTGCTTTAAGCTTCATATGAGTCCTTTTAGATTCTATATGTCGCCGCCAGGTGAGGCGTCTATCTAGGTGAACCCCGAGATATGTTACTACGTCTGATTGTGGTATGAGTGTATTGTTAAGGGTACATGGTGGGCAGGTTTGTCTATTTAGTGTGAATGTTACATGTCTGCTTTTGGTCTCGTTTATCTTAATGCGCCAGTCCGCAAACCATTTTTCCACTGTTTTAAGATGACAGTCAAGTTTTTCTGTTGCCTTTGATGGGCGTAAAGGTTGTGAGCTGATAGTTTGTAGGCATGTCTGCTGTATATAAAGTGTAAAGAACGGGGCCCAGCACACTTCCTTGGGGAACTCCAGCATTGATGACGCGGTCGTGTGAAGTCGAACTGTTACACCTGATTGAGAACACTCTTTTGAAGAGATAAGATTCGAACACTTTGTGGGTATTCTGCGGAAGCAGTTTTGTTATCTTGTACATTAGTCCTTCCAGCCAGACTCGGTCAAATACTTGTGCGACATCTAAGAATATTGCTGAGCAGTATTCCCGGTGCTCAAAAGCAGTACGAATTTCGTTTGTGATGCGATTGACCTGTTCGATCGTTCCATGATTTTTGCGAAAACCAAATTGATGGGATGGTATTGTGTTTCGCATTCTTAAGTAGGGGGCTAGGTGTTTTAAAAATGCCTTTTCAAACAGTTTCGAGAGACACGATAGGAGACTGATTGGTCTGTAGGATGAGGGTTGCGTTTTGTCTTTACCTGGTTTGGGAATCATCACTATGACCGCCTTTTTCCACCTTTGGGGATAGTATCCAAGTTTCGTAATAGCGTTAAAGAGATTGCATAAGGTCAGAACCGCACACGGTGGGAGATCTATGATAATTTTTGGTGTCACCAAGTCGTGTCCAGGTGATTTTTTGGGCTCAAGATCTTTTATTATAGATGCTATCTCACGTTGACTAAATGTTATTGGATTTATTGGTGGCTGGATTTTAATTGCTACAGGTAGGACAAATGAGTTGCTAGCAGTATTTGGTTGGAATACGCCTTGAAGGTGATCGGCGAATGCACTTGCTCTATCTTGTTCGCTGCGTATCCAGCTTCCTGAGGGGCCTCGCAGTGGAACGACTGTTTCTGCTGGTGGCTGAATATTTTTGTGTGCTTTCCACAAAGGGTTCTTCTTGCTGGTGGGCGATAGTTGTTCGATATATAGATGCAACTAGATACAACTTTGCTTCCTCAAGCTTAAGTGCCCTGGCTAGTCTACGTGTTGCTATTTTTAGCTGTTCCTTAGCCTTTGGGGATCTGTGATTCTGCCATTCTCTTCTTAGTCTTCGTTTTTCAAGTACTAGCTGTTCGATTTCGCGAGTTGTCTTGGTATGATTTGTCATTTTGTGTGTGTCTGGAGGGGTAGAGACCTTGGCTGCAGCAACAAGATTTTCCTCCATCCATTCGGTCAGGCGGTCAATATCCTCATGGGTAGACACTGTTTGAGTTGGTACCATGTGAGTACAAACATATTTCGTGTACCTTGCCCAGTTGGTCCTGTTGCCTGTCAGCCTGTAGGTGTGATCAGTTATATGTGGTCGATGCCTGAGAGCAAGTAAAACTGGTGAGTGATCTGATGATAGTTCTGCAAGTGACTTAGCCATAATATTATTTCTAGGGATTTTTCTTATTATTGCGAAGTCAATGAGATCCGGGAGCTTATTTGGATCTGCTGGACAGTATGTAGGCCTTCCCGGAGTGACATAATCGAGCTTATTTCGTGGCTTAATGAGCGCGTTGTAAAGTTGTTTGCCCTTTGGGTTTAAAAGTCGTGAACCCCAGTGCGTGTTCTTGGCATTGTAGTCACCAGCCGCTATAAATCGCTCACCGAGTGAGTTGAAAAATTCCAAGAATTGGTCCTCAGAAACTGCAAAACGAGGTGGGCAGTAGACTGCGGCCAGAGTGACGGGGCCGATGCTAGATTGCATGCTTATGGAAGTGGATTGCAGGTAGTCCGTCTCAGTTCTATTATCTCAGTTCTAAACACCACCTTCAGTTTGATGCGACCTCTGATAAGTATGCCAGTGCCGCCATGGGCTTTTCCGTCCGGATGGTTAGTGGCGTAGAATAGGTATCCTGGAACATGGAAGTTGTGCTTGTCTGTTAGATGTGTCTCGGAGAGGATCATGACGTCAATATTTTTTCGGATAGGAACTGGGCAAGTTCGAGTTTATGCCGTGAAACGCCATTCGCGTTCCACATAGATATTTGAAGTAAAGACATTAAGTTGATTTTGATGACACGAGAAGCTGTATCAGCATATTTTGGTTTCGCATAAGCTCTTGCATTGTGCTTTGCATGAATTTCATAAATTCTTTTAGGGTTTGCTGGAGTGAGATCATCATCGTTTCAATGCCAGTTGATGTATGCTGCGTTTGATCGTTCGAAGTAGTTATTTCCTGTTCTTCCCGCGTAGTAGTTGACTTTTGTGTTATTGGATTTACGCTTTTAATTCCCGATCTTAAGGCAGTAGCGAAGGAAACGCTAGGATTGGTACGATGTGTAGGAAGGGGTGCCGTGTAAGAGGGGCCCGATTGTGGCGGAGTGTGACTGATGTGTGTGGCCTGAGCTCGTGTTGATTCTCCGTGTTTGTTAAGACGGTTCTTTAGTTCCTTATATAGCACACAGCCACGGCAATTCGCTGTGTGACTTTCACCGCAGTTGCTGCACATTTTAACAGAGCTGTCTTCCTTGTTCTTATGACAGTTCGCTGTGCTGTGGGCTTCACTACAGACTACGCAGATAGAGTTCAGTGTACAGTAAGCCTTAGTGTGGCCATATTCTTGGCAGTTAGTGCACTGCACTGGGCGGTTGCGCTTGTGTGGCTCTTCTACTGTGATACGCCGATGCAATAGGAGCTGTAACTTGTAGATTGGGTGAACTTAATTTTTTTTTAGTACCTGGCTCTCTGGCTCCAACTCGATTTTGAACATTGGTTGTGGTTCCTTATTTTTATTAAGTATGTTCATGACGATTTTTGCATTAAAGTTCTTTTCCTTGAGCGCTTCTACGATTTCAGTGGTCGAAACAGTTGCCTCAATCCCTTTGAGAACAACCTGTAGGCCCCTTGCGCTTTTTAGTTGGTATGTATAAAAGTTTTTTCCTGCATCGTCCAGACATTTGGTTAGGATACGATGGCTAGCCTCGGTGTGAGTTTGAACTTTTGTTTCATTAATGTTCCCTTTTCTTAGGGGGATTATGTAGAACAATTCTGTGTCATTGCTTTTACAGCTGTTGTAGTGCTGTATTTATTTGCTTAGGACTGGCTGAGACCTTCACTGATATAGGCACCTTCCATGGCCTTTGTCAGTTTCTCCACCTCTTGGGTGTATTGGCTAGCCGTTTTATTTCTCTGTTTTAGATTGAGAAGCTTGGCAGATATCACTTCTACCGATTCTCCTTTTACTGCACTTGACAGTTGTGTAATGATTGCTACAATTGTCTGCTCATTACTTATAAGGTTTCTTACATGGCCTTTAAGTTTAGTTTTTATTAGGCTTATCGCAGTTGTTTCATGTGTGCTCTTTAAGCTGCCTAGTAGACCTAGAGCATCCAAAAAACTTTGTAGATTTTCTGGTTGACCATTAAACTCTGGTATCAGAGATGTGGCTAGCCTGAAAAAGTCTGTCACTGTCTGTGCCATTTCAGAAATTGTTATTGTTTTTGGATTTAAATTCAATTCGGTCGCTTCCTTCTAGTGTTTCAATGTCACTATCGGACTCAGCGCCGCCTGATGGATGTACAGATTCGTCTAGTTCTTTGAACTGGTCTGGGTTGAATTCAACCAATTGACTTAGACTTTCTGGTACATCTATCAGAATATGCCTTCTTTTTCTGATAATATTTAATCTTGTGTTTAGGGATTTTATAACCCTCAAACACTTGTTATTATGTTCAGATGTGAGTCTATTTGCATATTTATTTACTAATGTAACTATATTATTATATTCTCCTACAACTATCTCTATATGATTTTTCAAAGTTTCGGATTTTATTACTGCATCTCTTGCATTTATAAGACTTATCAAACCTGTAGCGAAATTCGTCTATTTGTATCGCTATTTCGCTCCATTCCATTCTTGTCGTAAAAAAAAAGTTTTTATGAAGCTTTCTTCTACTCTATTTTTTTTTAAATCTGGTCTAAACGATTTGCCCAATTCATATAACGTTTTTTGATGATTTTGTTATGCTTAACATAAATTGTAAGCAGAAATTGTAGAATTGGCACTATTGTAATGATCAGCAATAAGATCCACAATGCATTTATATCGTCTGTGTGATCTATAATTTTTACGTTATTAACTACGTTGGCAGTATTGTCTTTTGCCTCATTAGAATCGCAAAACCATCCCATTTTTTAGTTTATATTCAATGAAACGTTTTTTTTGAAGGAAAAAGTAAGATTTTCTATTAATGAGTTTTTCTCATAATTATTATATTATTTTCTTCTTCTAGAAAATCAAAAATAAAAATTTTTACGTTTAAGAATTAGGAATTGTTATATTTTGTCATTTTTTAAAAAAATTATGCAGACGTGGAAATATTACTTGTTAATAAATGTGGTTGGCTCACATATTTGTTTACAATAATAAAAAAAATTGTCCAACCGCATTGTTAGTAAAAAGCCTAACAGATATTAGTGTTTTTCAAGCAGCGGTTTCCCGCATCGGCTTGGAATTAGAAATGAAAACTAAACAAATTGGGTCATTGGCATTTATTTATGCAGTCCGTTTGCGTTGTTTCGCACCTTGCGAAAGCTTGATTTCAATGTTTTCCAGACGCTCTTTGTAGCGTTGCCGGGATGTCTCGTCTCTGGCCAACTGGGTCATTTCCTTGATCAGTCGGCGTTGTTGTAGTAGCTTTACCCTTATTCCGGAGCGTTAGTGCTTCTTTGGTTCTTCTAACGTTGGCAAGTCCCTTTGCATCGTGGGCCTCCCATTGTGCCTCCTCTGCCATCAATTGTTGCGTGTTGTTATTATTTTTGCACAAATTTTATCGGTGATTTGTTTGGCAAGGTGGCAAGGCATTTGTTGTCAGGCGGAGGCGAGACTTAGTCTCATGTCCTGATGTCCTGACGTCCTGAGGTCCTGAGGTCCTAAAGTCCTGACGTCCTGTCACGGTCAGTTAGAGTTACTTTATTCGAATGTTTCTTATGCGCTCAACTTGGGCTGAGCTGACCCGTATATATAGTACTTATTATTATATACACATAGTTCCATATACATATACATATGTATGCAGAAGGCATGCATATGTCATGTATGGTCTGACCACTTGAGCTGCAAAGTGCATGCTCAGCATTCCCACGCTCTGCGATCGGCTTATGTATAAGCGTTAGATCATATTACTTGAGCGCTGGAACACTTGTGTAATTGTTGGTGGTCTTTTGGGTACTTGAACGTTATGTTTATTATGACAAAGTGTCACAATGTTTTGAAGATAAGTTGTACCCATTAATTTAGTATATTTATTTGGTAGATATGTTACAGAGGAAACTGACGTCCACCAAACCCAATGTCCGCGAGATTGCCGCAAAGCGCTGCTGCCCCCGTATCATCATCAGCACAGTTTTTTCGCGGTATCATATGGACAACATTGTATGCAGGTGCTGTGCCGGCAGTCTCAGCATTGGGACAGCGAGAGTCACGTTGCGCTTGGTCAGCACTTATGCTGGCTGGTTAGGGCTCAACAGCTCGTAGCTGACGAGCCAAGCGACACTCTTGGGAGAGAATCAGACTCCAGCAGACTTCAACTGAATTGTATTCAAACTTACCAGACTTACTGTGGCAATAAAGAATTAAACTCATATTCGATGGTTATTCTTCCACATGGAATTAATAATTAGGTAATATCGAACCAAGTGCTGAACAGGAAGAATTATTCCTGGTCATGGCACTTAACTTAAATATAAATATTTTAACGGTAGTTAATTCGAGCGGCGATTTTAACAAATGAATATTTAAAAAAATAACTTCTTTCGGCATCAATTTTTAAATAAAATTTTATTAGGTCATTGAAATTGACCAAAACATTAAAATTTGTTTCTTAGAAAAAAGCCGCACACACTTTCTCCTTTGTTGTTTTTACTCACACAAGCAAGAAAATTTTATTTTTAGATTTTTACGCTCTCAATTTTAGGCGAGCGAAAAGAGAGCAATTTTGATCGTCACCAAAAAAATTGATGCATAGTGCAAAACCAATGTATGGCCGTTACGCATCAGTCTCTGCTTTTACAAAGTTAAGAGTGTTGTGGAGCTTGCACTTGATTTCGCATAAGGCGGTTAAAGAGGTCACCTTGGCGAATTTCTCACTAATTTCCTTGAAGTTGACCTGCAGAAGGTTACCATCGCGAAGATTAGAGATGGATGTGATGTCCTTGCTGATGTACTTAAGGGCTCTCTGGACGGCAAAGCAGATATATTCGCATATGGTTTTCGGAAAGTTTTTTTTATGAGATTCTTGCACTAAGTTTCAATGAGGTTGGGGAAATCAACTGCTAATTTCTGAACAGGTCTTTTTTCTTTGCTTTGGGGCTAACGCTGAGGCTGGCAAAGCAATTATCCCCTAAATTGGGTGGCCCGGGGCCATGGCTAACAAGTTTATTGATATAAAAAAATGTTAAAAAGAAGTTTAATAGATAGGCGATAAGCTGGGCGATGGGATTTCACGATAATTAAACCAGTCGGTGACTGTGTGAATAGAATAGCGATAAAATAACATACAACTGCACTAACAAAGCTCAATCTTGCGAATCCTAAGGGACCCTCTAAGCTAGAAGCAAAACCAGACACTGGTTTTCAAAAACTAAAATAAAATAAAATCACTTTAATCAAAACACACAGTTCTTTGATCACGTTCCCTTTTTAAAACTGAATAAAGAAATTTGAAAATTAAGTAATTATAATTTATACAAAACTAAATTATTTTTAATAAGATTTACGATTCTGAAAATTAAAAAAAAATGTCAATCAAATAAAATTTAAATGTACGGTTAAATTTGGCTATTAAATATTTAAATTTAATATAAATTAAAATTTCAATGTGCTGTAAAATGTTGCTATTAAATATTATTTATTATTAAATAAGTTTTACTTGAATTTCAAAATCAAAATAATTGTAAGGACTTATTAACATATCTCAAATTAAATATTTTGGTTCCCTTATTCATTTTTTATACATTTTAATAATTGATTTTATTTCTATAATACTATTCGATATCACAGGAAAATTGTTCCTTTATGGCAAATTTCAACAATTTAATTAGAACACCAGTACTTAACGTAGAAATAGAGCCCGAGGTAATAAACCGAATAGAACCTAACGCACATAATTAACTTCAACAACACGGAAAAATAGAACGACAAGAAACACACCAACAAAATAGAAACATAATGGTACAGCCCGAATAACTAGCCGAAACCATTCGTTATATTCTGATCTATTCTGACTTCCAACTCTCTTGCAACAAAGTCAAAGTTATAGCTTTGATTTCGCAAATGTCGTGAGCCAGGTATTAGCCCAGAACATCAACATAATTTACAAGATCTGGACAACGTCCCCGATATGGTAACATCTTTGCATGATTTTTCCGGTGACCCAGCTAAATTCGGTTCCTGGAAAAAGGGTGTAGATATAATACTAAAAACTTATGCTTACACCCTAGGTACAGCGAAGAATTTTGGTATTTTGCATACAATTCGAAATAATATAAAAGGCAACGCAACGCCATTGATTCTTATAATGTCTCTTTGAACTGGGCAGCAATTTAAAAGTACTTAACAATTCATTATGTATAGGGATAAAACTTTAGATACCTTTATCAGACGTCTCCGTAGCGACCTCTCATGTTTGTTGGGCATAAAAGAGCCCGCTGACTTGTCATCTGCTTGACACCGCAATGACGCAATGACAGCTTAAAACAAGAGAGAACGCTATAGTCGAGTTCCCCGACTATCTGATACCCGTTACTCAGCTAGTGGAAGTGCGAAGGAGAGTCTTCAACACTGACAGTTTTTGGCGGTTTGTGGGCGTTAGAGTGGGCGTGGCAAAAAGTTTTCTTGCAAGTCGATAGAAATTTACAAGGCTGATACAAAAATGAAAAAATATCAAAACATTTTTCAAAAGTGTGGGCGTGGCAGCTTTGGGCGGTTTGTGAGCGTTAGAGTGGGCGTGGCAAAAAGTTTTATAACAAATCGATAGAAATTTACAAGACCAATACAGAAATGATAAAATATTTAAACATTTTTCAAAAGTGTGGGCGTGGCAGCTTTGTGCGGTTTGTGGGCGTTAGAGTGGGCGTGGCAGCATGATTCGACAAACTTGCGCTGCGTCTATGTCCCTGGAGTCTGAATGCCTAATCTCAACTTTCTAGCTTTTGTAGTTCCTGAGATCTCGACGTTCATACGGACAGACAGACGGACAGACGGACAGACAGACGGACGGACAGAAGGACATGGCCAAATCGACTCGGCTATTGATCCTGATCAAAATTATATATATACTTTATATGGTCGGAAACGCTTCCTTCTGCCTGTTACATACTTTTCAACGAATCTAGTATACCCTTTTACTATACGAGTAACGGGTATAAAAATTAGGTGCAGTCGTTGCCACAAAAAACCAAAAAATGCATTTAAAAAATTGCACAAACATTCCCATTAAAGAAAAAACATTTAAATCAGTCAATGTAATAATACCAAGGTCGGATGAACTTACACTCAATCAGCGAATTGAATTAAATCGTTTACTTTAAAATTATCCAAAACCAGATGACGAACTGACCTACCTCACAAATGTGAAAGCCGAAATACGAACACATACTGACACACCAGTTTTATCAGTACCCAATTGCTTTAAAAGCTGAGGTTGGCAAACAAGTTAAAGACCTTTCAGAGATTAACATAATACGACCATCACGATAATCCGAAAAAGTAAGATGGTTCCAACGTAAAAAAATGTAGAATGGTCATTGATTAGTGTAACAATACCCGACCAATCCCCTTTACCTGCCATAAACGGAGTCTCGCACAGTTAGGTAACAACAAGCTTTTTCCCGTTCTAGACCTTAAAAGTGGATTTCACCAAATTCCATTAAGGGAAAAAGATATAAAAAAGAAGCATTTTCTGTAAACAACAGAGAATACGATTTTACCAGGCTTCCATTTGGTTTAACAAATATTCCAACGCACATTTGATGACATTCTTAGAGAACACATATGGAGAAAATGTTCATATACATTATGGTTTTTAGCAAAGATAAAGATTCTCATTGCTAAAATATAAAAACAATTTTTGAAACACTAAGTGCAGCACTAGACAAGTGCGAGTTCTTTTAGAACAAAGTAGAATTCTTAGGATTCGTTACATCGGATAAAGGAATAGAAACTTACCCAGCTAACTATCCGCGACCAAAAACCCTGAAGATTGACCCTGGTAATTAAGATTCTTTCTTCGGCTATCAGGATACCACAAGAGGTTTATACTGGGCTATGCTACAATGACCAAGCCACTGACTGATTTGATTAGAGGGGGAAACGGACGCATTTCAAATTGATTCACTTAGACAATAAAGCAATAAAAGCATTTGAAAAGTTACGCAATACACTAATAGCAATTCACACTCAGCACGGAGGCCTCTGACTATGCGATAGGAGCAGTATTACCACAATCCGACAGACCAATTGCATTTAGATCTAGAACCCTTTCCAAAACCGAAGAACTATACGAAGCGGCAAAGGAAGAAATGCTAGCCATACATTGGGTTGTTTATTTCATTAAGGGATATAAAAGGTAAAAATCTATACAGATCACGAACCACTTACGCACAATTGCAATTGGAAAGGCGGGATAGCTATTAGAAGGTGAAAGTCTTATTTCGATGAATATATTAAGGATTACTCTAAAGCCAGGGAAAGAAAATGTAGGCACCAAGGCAAGTTGAAATTAATTCAACTCAACTAGTTCTCAAAGTTCTGGCAACAATCTGATATCAAAAGTTGAATCTCCAATTAATGTTTTTAAAAACCAAATTTTGATTTTAAGTTCCCAAAGAACCTACCATTAGCAGACCCCTGTTTCCATGTCACAAAAAATTGATACACTTATAGAAGCAGATTAATTTTTCGAATTGCTAGCTGTTGGTCAAATTGTCTAGGTCCTTAGTATTCAACTTTACAAAAGACCCTTATTGGTTGCGTTGTCTCGGCCGATACAAATCTGCGGCCCGAATTAAGTTGTGAATAGTTTCAGTTGTAGTGAAGTACCGTTAGAATCGATTGACAGCACATTACAGAAATTTTGGTCACTGGAGGAAATGCCGAATCCAAAGAAAATTCTGAAGCCTGAGCACAAGTTACAGAAAGATTTCTCAGGTATTGCCATCAGGCCGGTTTGAAGATAGGCTGCCATTTAAGTCCGATCTAAATGGGTTGGGCAACTCCTTCGAGGTTGCAAAAAGGTTTTTGTCACTTGAGCAAAGGTTGTCTCGAGATCCTAACATGAAGACCATGTACTTGGAATTCATGACCCCAGGAAAAATGTGGCCTACAGACAACCAAATCCTTTTTACTTCATATTATGTCATTCCCCATAAATGCGTGTTAATGGCCAAGAGTACGCAGACAAAGTTGCTCGTCGTGTTTGATGCTTCTTGTCTCAGTTTGCATTCTGATGGTGGGGCGGACTGTTCTCCACGCTACTCCGCTTCCGGCTGCTCGGATGTATCGTCAAGTGATGGTTTATGAAGCGGCTAGGAAGTTTCAACTCATAGTGTGGAGGAGAGGCAACTATGAATCCTGTATAATGGTTGGATCCTGAAGTTACTCTTCACTGGATTCGATCTCATCCATCTTCGTTGTCGACATTTGTTTCAAACAGGAATTTGAATCTGTTAGTCATTATCTTCTAGTAAAGAATCTTGATTTATTGGGGTTTCCTGTTTATGTTCTAAATTGAATTTTAATTTATCTGAATTGCATTACGCAACGGGTCCTATTTAAAAATTCTCTTTCTTGTATTCTCCGAGTTACATCAGGTGTCCCACAAGGGAGCCACCTTGGTCCGCTCCTTTTTACCTTATTTATGAACGAACTTTCCTTAGTAATAAAACATTGGCGTGTACGCATGTGCACAGACGATGTTAAATTATGCCTCCAGTATAAGGACTTTTCTTGTCATTTGGACATTTGGATCTAGATAGCTTTCAAATATGGTGGCGTGATAACGTACTAAACTTAAATGGCCAAATTTTAAGTTACCTTCTGTCGAGTATTTCGTCTACAGTCAATAAGGCCAGGGAAGTGCTTGCTTTTATAAAAAGGTGGTCAAAGGAATTTGATGGTCCTTAGATAACCAAAACCTTATTAATTTCACTAGTCCGTCCGATTTTGAGTATGGATCGCCTGTTAAGAGTCCACAATAAGTAGTTCACTCGGACCGCATGTTATGTTAAAAAACTTCTTACTGTTGCCCTACGGCGCCTTAATAGGGATGCAAACCTAATATTACCTCATTATTCCCGTAATTTTATGTTAAATAATTTACCTTCCCTAGATAACCGTATAACGATGCTTGGAACAATATTTATTTGTAAGCTTATTCTAGGTAAAATTGATTGTGGGCTTAACTTCTCTGTTCCAAGCAGGTAGAATACTTAGAAAATGAATACTTACCCCTAATATTAAATAATTGTAGATCAAACTATGAGTGTCATGACCCCTATAGATGTTCTGACTATAATAGACTTTATCCTATTATCTGAAATCTTGACTCTCTGCCACTCTTAAAGCAATCAATTTTAACTTTTTTAACACAAAATTTGATCTTACTAATATTTCTACATTTTCTCGTTTCTGTACCCGTTTGGGCGAGAGGTGTAGCCTTGAAACTTACGAACAATAAATAAAAAAAAAATACAAGAGAGAACGCTATAGTCGAGTTCCCCGACTATCTGATACCCGTTACTCAGCTAGTGATAGTGCGAAGGAGGTCTTCTACACTGACAGTTTTTGGCGGTTTGTGGGCGTTAGAGTGGGCGTGGCAAAAAGTTGTTTGGCAAATCGATAGAAATTTACAAGACTAATACAAAAATGAAAAAATATCAAAACATTTTTCAAAAGTGTGGGCGTGGCAGCTTTGGGCGGTTTGTGGGCGTTAGAGTGGGCGTGGCAAAAAGTTTTTTGGCAAATCGATAGAAATTTACAAGACCAATACAAAAATGAAAAAATATTTAAACATTTTTCAAAAGTGTGGGCGTGGCAGTTTTGTGCGGTTTGTGGGCGTTAGAGTGGGCGTGGCAGCATGACTCGACAAACTTGCGCTGCGTCTATGTCCCTGGAGTCTGTATGCCTAATCTCAACTTTCTAGCTTTTGTAGTTCCTGAGATCTCGACGGCATGGCCAAATCGACTCGGCTATTGATCCTGATCAAGAAAATATATACTTTATATAGTCGGAAACGCTTCCTTCCGCCTGTTACATACTTTTCAACGAATCTAGTATACCCTTTTACTCTACGAGTAACGGGTATAATAATAATATCGGTCATATTTGGGATTAGTAGGTCCTAAGTGAGGTTATGTTCGGTCATCCTTCAAGAGGATGCTTAACGGAATAGTTGGAGCTGTGCATGTGTTCTTGTGCGTGGTGTGGGGTGGTCAGGTTATGCAAGGTCTTGTTTCAAGTTGCACGAGTTACCGACCCATCGGTACCACGCCTACACTCTCCACCGAAACCCCCTCGATCGTTCCAAATTCACTAACAATGTTATTGAACCGGGAAACATTGTAGCTAGTAAGCGAATGTCGCAACTGCAGACACATCCGCTTAGAAGCTACATCAGCAAGAATACTATGTCAAGCATTGGACAGTTGGCCGGCTGCAAAATTATAATGTAAACAAACTGAGCTAGCTAAGATATATATAAGACAAAGACATTTTTCAGAACGCAGTCTCAATTCACTCTTTATACAACGTTGCTAACGAACGGACGTGTACTGTCCAGATATATTTTGTATAATTAAAAATATAAATATCACAAACGAAATAAAGTGCTGTATTTACTGAAGAACACAAATGGAAATTTGACTAGAGAAGCGATACATCATCGACGTCACCTGGGCCACGATTGACTGAACCAAGAGGACTCCCACTCTGATGGTGACTGGCGCAGCCGGAAAACGGAATGAACTTACACAAGATTATATTTAAGATTATGCAGTGAGTAGAGTGCAGTGGAAAATAAATTAAAAGAAACATGTAGCAAATATACACAGCTTAAAACTATAAACCAGTGATCGGGTCAAAAAAAAAAAAGGGCCTAAATATAACTAAAACATACAAACAAAAGCACACACACAAAACACATAAGCAAAATTAAACTATACACATATAAATAACCAACAGTATATGCCGCAAATATAAACAGTGACGTGGTGGCGAAGTCAAACGCTGACGACGAAACTACATTGTATGTATTTAATGGCAACAAAAAAAAAAAAAAAAAAAAAAAAAAAGTACTGACAAAGAAAAATTCAGTTGCTATAGTCGAGTGGAGGATAGCAAAGATCAATCGCTGATATTGCTATACTTATACATTCGCTTCAACAAGACATCAAACGATGATGTCACTGTTGTTGTAAAATAGCTGCACAAAAGAATACCACACAATTTTAAACACATTAGTGCCGTAGTGAAAGAGTGAAGTGTAGTAATGATCAAACGCTGATACTTACTTACAAACTCACGACAACAGGGTATCAAACGCTGAGACTACTGTTGTTGTCACATAGCACGGCAAGAATAAATATATAAACTATTGGCAAGTACGTATTATGTATTCAAAAGTAGCAATATCTATCGCTGATATTAGACTACAAAGAATGCTGATTCGATCGCAATAGAAGTATACATACATACATGCATTCAAAGTTAATGTGGCACGATCACTGACATACAGAGCTATACTCACAAATTCAAAACTAAGAAAGTTTCTTTTAATTTACAAAAAACTGCCGCACAGCAAAAGATACATATATCTATAAACAAACATATACTAAAGTATCTTACATTACAGAGAGAACACCACAAACACTCACTAACATATACAGTATAAACAAAAAATTATTATTATTACACATATAACATTGTTAAAAACAACACAAAATATTGCACACAATTTGTAACGCACATCTATCTTATATAAATATTCTAAGAACACAATATTTGAAAGAAAAGAGAGTATTAGGATTCGACTTGGAAATAGCTTGCGTCTAGATGTCAAAGAAGATTGTAGAAAAAACTAGACAGGGACTAGGCTCAAGTAAATCCACAGGCCCAACTACTAGAGCGAGTAGTCAGATTGTTGAACAGGTAGCAGGTAATATGGATTCTGGCAACGTTTCTCATTCGATCTCACCAACGGTGAGTGGAGTAAGCGCTATATCAACGACATTGAGCCCTAATGATATATTATCATTCATTAAGGAATTGCCAACGTTTGATGGCCAGCCGAGTCAGTTGGATAAATTCATCACTAATGTCGAGGAAATAATAATGCTTATTAGGGGCACAGATCAAACTCCCTATGGATTATTACTTCTTCGGGCTATAAGAAATAAAGTTATAGGAAAAGCAGATGAAAGTTTGACCCTAGCCGGTACCTCACTAGTGTGGGATGATATTAAAGAGGGACTCAAAAGATTGTATGGCAGTAAGAAGTCAGAAGCGATTCTCCTTAGGGAAATTCAATCACTCCCAGATAATCTGTCACTTGGTCAGCTATTCTCGACAATTACCAAAATTAGAGGACAGCTCGTATCATCGGTACAAGGAGGAAATCACGCGACCACTGTAATGGAAGCGAAGAAACAACTTTATAACGAGGTTGCTCTGAACTCATTCATGGTCGCTCTAAGAGAACCCCTTAGAACGATTATAAGACTAAAAAACCCTACAACTATAGAACAGGCCTACGAATGTTGTCAGATAGAACAAACCTTTTATTACCAAGGAAAGAGAGATAGAAGTTATGCAGAGCGAGGCAATCAAGGTAATCGTACGAATCCGTACAATAATCAAAATCAGAAACCATGATAACATATAATAACGCTGTACACTCTAGTACCAAGTTGACACCCTATGAACTTTTCCATGGTAAAACCCACACTTTTAGTAACTCAGTGAAATTTAATGGAGAGCATGATTATTTAAATCAGTTAAATATATTTCGAGAAAAGTTATACCCAAAAGTAAAACGTAAGTTAGAAGAGATAGTATACAAGAGAACTATGAAATTAAATGAGAATAGAACGGATGAAATAGTAATAGAGGAAGGAGACAAGATCTTTAGAAAAGAAAATAGAAGAAATAAGATTACACCTCGTTTTTCAATCCATAAAGTGTTAAGGGTACATGGACCTACATTTAAAACAAGCAGAGGCCAAAAGATACACAAGTCTAAAATCAGAAAGACTACAAAGAAACAAGAAGATAACTAAATGTCTCGGCCTTTTCTCTTTTTTTTAGATTCGTGCTAGTTTCGGCACAATTCATATCGATCCAAGATATTAATGAGTCCACTAATCCCATCGCCAAAATAGAACTAGGAGAATGCTTAATAATCCAAACTTATAAAAATATTAAACATATAATAGATCTACAGGAATATGAAAGCTGTGTAGAACAATTTAGTAGTACACTAAATTTGATACAGCAAGATGAAACGCTCATTGATGCAGCTTATATCCTAGAGGGTAAGATAGCCCAATTGCGGGAAAAGATAGAAATACTAACACCCTCGGGAAAACAAAAACGGGGTTTAGTGAACGGATTAGGAAGTATCGTAAAATCAATAACCGGTAATATGGACGCCAATGATGGCCAAGAGATAGAAGAAAAAATAGACACATTAAAAGAAAAAGAAAGAAACTTAACAAATGCGCTACTAGATCAAGAAGCATTTAACAATGAGATACAAATAAGATTCCAAGATGTAGCAAAAAGCATTAACCAAGAGCAAGCTATGATAAGTCGATTTTAGAAACATCTCAAAATAAAATTTTTAAAGTACTATCGAAAGAACAGGACCAAATTAATAAATTACAATACATTAATAGAATAATATATAATATAGATCGGCTTGTAAATCATTTAAATGATCTATCAGAAAGTATAATAATGGCTAAAATAAAAATAATACCTAAGCTAATACTAGATCCAAAAGAGATCACAAAAATTGAAGAGATCATAAGAAAACAAAATATTACTATCAAATCAAAACAAGAGATATACAAATTAATTAAATTAAATACATATAATACACAAGATAAAATAATATTTGAAATTATGATACCTATATTCAAAAAACAAAATTATAAAATTGCTAGAATTATACCATTACCGCTCAACAAAACATTTTTATAATAGCGCCTAAGTTTATAGCATATAATGATTATAAAATTGTACACCTTTCGAACAAATGCCAACAAACTGCCAACACATCCATTTGCGATATAGAAAACATTGAAACACGACCAACAAACGAATTATGTATCCAGAATTTACTAAAGAATAATCACAGTAATTGTGACATGCAGAATACTGGTATGGTCACAGATATATTTGAACCAGAAAAGGGATACATCTTCATCTTTAATGCGAAGGAAACTAAAGTAAAAACACCAGAAGGCAATGAGACCTGTATAAACGGATCGGCAATAATAACTTATGGAAATGCTACAGTAGAAATAAATGGACTGGACTATGATAACACTATAGAAAGTATATTAGAACATCCAGAGATAATTATGCCACCTACAAGAGGGATTTCAAGAAACAACACGGTGGAAACACTGACACTGCAAAGATTACATCTAGAAGCAATAGACATACATAAGAGGGTAATCGTCGCAAGTAACACAACAACACAGCACACGTCCATCCTTTATATGATAGTGGCAGTACTATCCATAGCAACAATCATTGTCTGGAAAGCAAGAAGGCCTGTCACAATCTTTACACCAAATCCAGAACATCATGTACCCATGGTCGCGCTGGACATACCGTCACTATGGCCATCGCTTCAATCTGGGGGGGGAGGAGTTACCGACCCATCGGTACCACGCCTACACTCTCCACCGAAACCCCCTCGATCGTTCCAAATTCACTAACAATGTTATTGAACCGGGAAACATTGTAGCTAGTAAGCGAATGTCGCAACTGCAGACACATCCGCTTAGAAGCTACATCAGCAAGAATACTATGTCAAGCATTGGACAGTTGGCCGGCTGCAAAATTATAATGTAAACAAACTGAGCTAGCTAAGATATATATAAGACAAAGACATTTTTCAGAACGCAGTCTCAATTCACTCTTTATACAACGTTGCTAACGAACGGACGTGTACTGTCCAGATATATTTTGTATAATTAAAAATATAAATATCACAAACGAAATAAAGTGCTGTATTTACTGAAGAACACAAATGGAAATTTGACTAGAGAAGCGATACATCATCGACGTCACCTGGGCCACGATTGACTGAACCAAGAGGACTCCCACTCTGATGGTGACTCACGCAGGTTGCTCCAGGCTCGCAAGTTGCATACGTTTGCGGGATCTCGCTCAGGCGCTTCTGTCGTCTTGACCAGGTCTGTCGCCTCCTTTATTGGGAACCCCTGGGTGCGTCTACTAAAATATAAGGTTTTTCATAAAGCATTTTTTTTTTGCAAACTGTGAAATCATAAAATGCATTGTCAATTTAATAACCTTAGCTACAGAAAAAAATCTATTTTTATGGGGCCATTTTAAATTAGTCTATTGTTGGTTTCAAAAGAGCTCGAGTCGTCGTTACAGGGGCGTAATAAATATTTCAAACAATTTAAATGTACATATAAATACAAAGCGATATAATCTGTATGTTCAGAAATCACGAATTCATCTTTAAAAATGTAACATTATAAATTATGCTTATAATCATTCATTATGCAGAAAATTTGTAATGTGTGGGCCCCTTCTATGGGCCTCGAAGTTTAGGATTTTTCTATTACGGAATGATTAGTTTTACATTATAAAGTGTCTTGCTTTCAGCAAACTCGGTTCACGTTTGTTCAATTCAACAATATTAAATATAATTTAAAAATAATTCAATACTTATATTTAAAGTAAATATGTAGTATTTTATATTTTTTCCCGTATGTTAGTTAGTGATTTTTAAGTAATAAGATTGCCTAACTTTTTCTTTAACTTTTTCTTATGATAGGATTATCTCATAGCTTAAAATTTTAATTATTATTAGTGAAAACAAAAGATTCCACGTAAAGAAGATTCCTATAGTAAATGCGCCTTTTAGTAAAGCGAACTTGCAGTAGTATTACTCGATTAGTAACATTTTACACTTTCCCTAAACACTTAAACTCCATAGGAGATGGAACTGTGACTAATTTTGTTATCCGCTATGCAAATTTATTTATTTATTTAGGAGTCTCAATGGGTTAATGTCAATTTAATATAGGATGTAATATTAAAAAAAAAGGTGTTTTTCCATATGCTTTATATTTCTTGATATATATGGAATAACTAAACTATTTTAAAGGAATTAATTTATTTTTTTAGCTAAGAAAGAAAGGAATCATTTTTGTGTTGTTTATTATTATACCCGTTACTCGTACAGTAAAAGGGCATACTAGAATCCTTAAAAGGAAACAGGCAAAAGGAAGTGTTTTCGACCATATTAAGTATATAATATATTCTTGATCAGGATCAATAGCCGAGTCGATCTGGCCATGTCCGTCCGTCTGTACGTCCGTCTGTCCGTCCGTATGAACGTCGAGATCTTAGGAACTACAAAAGCTAGAAAATTGAGATTAAGCATACAGACTCCAGAGACATAGAAGCAGCGCAAGTTTATCGATTCATGTTGCCACGCCCACTCTAACGCCCACAAACCGCCTAAAACTGCCACGCCCACACTTTTAAAAAATGTTTCGGTAATTTTTCATTTTTGTATTGGTCTTGTAAATTTCTATCTATTTGCCAAAAAACTTTTTGTCACGCCCACTCTAACGCCCACAAACCGCACAAAGCTGCCACACCCATACTTTTGAAAAATGTTTTGATATTTTTTAATTTTTGTATTAGTCTCGTAAATTTCTATCGATTTGCCAAACAACTTTTTGCTACGCTCACTTTAACGCTCACAAACCGCCAAAAACTGTCAGTCTTTAAGACTCTAGTTGAGTAACGGGTATCAAATAGTCGGGGAACTCGACTATAGCGTTCTCTCTTGTATTCATTTTGATTTGCCTGTTGTTTGACTGCGTCAAATGTCACTATGTAAACCTAACTCTGTCTAGATAGCCGGCATCCGGCGTCCCCGCTACTACCTTTAGCATTGAGCCCAGAAAATCTAAACTCCTTGCGATTCTGTGGTGGACTCTGAACGAATCCAGCGTGTCCCGGAGGTGTCCACTTCTAGCAACTTCCTTATGTGAGACTGTGGAAACATCTCGTTCATGCTACTTGTTTCTTCTATTACGCGCATATATTCCGAAAGATTTGCCGAGTGGGTCACGTACGCGAGCTTCTTCCACACCAGGATCTCTCCATCTATAAAGGGGATATACCTTGTTTGTGAATTGTTAGTGATGTGCGTTGACACCAATGACAGTGAGAGGGAATGAAAATTCTGCACTTGTGGAAATATATTTTTTAGTCGCTTTTTCTTGTCTGCTTTTATGGCTTTTTCCTCACACAAGGGAGTGAGTTTATTGCCAAGCCTTCTATTAGTTTTGACCAAAACCTTTTTGCCCACTTCGAAGACTCTGTTTTGTCGAGATGCATTCTCTCTAGACCTTAGCGCGTCTTGGGCACTCTTAATTTTGTCAGCAATCCGTTCTTGTGTGTCGTCCTTGGATTCTTGTATTTCGTCGACTGGCCTCTTATCGATGACCGAATGGATTGATTTGTTATATCTGGTAGTGGCTAATAAGATTATTTCCACAGTATCACTCATGCCCTTCTCAACTTTAGGCACCTGGCGAGCTCTAGTAGAGTGTTGTAAAAACGTTCCACTTGCCCGTTTGAGAGACTGTGAAGGGGTGGCGCATTCGTGATACTGACGCCAAAATGGTTGTCTAGCATGGCCGGGATCGTGTGCGATTTTAACGATGGCTTGTTGTCGTAGTAAATCACTTTGGCCTTTGGGAAGAAATTCATGACCTGTAACAAGGCCGGTTTCAAATCCTCAATTGTTATTGACGGCACATGCTGTACGACGATGAATTTCGAAAACTTTCCAAAGCAAGTGAGAATATAATTTTTATCCGTTGAAAAATGTCTATGTGTAGCATTTTTTCTACATGAGAAGGAATCGGTGAGTCGCCGATCTCTTGTTTCTTTGGGTGCCTATCATATTTAGCTTAGGCCAGTTTGGCCATTTTTAAGAAGTAGTACTCTGTGAGAACCTGCTTTCCATTTTCTTGGGCCGACCCGTGGGCCCTATTGTGTACTGCTAACATGACTTCCCTCCTTTCCTCGACCCCAAAAATAGCTGTAACACGGTTTTTGCAGTGCCAGAATTTTGTAGTCGGGAATCTCCTTTTAATTTTCGCTTTAGGGTTAGAATCTGATACCGAGAATGACAATGGCTGATGGTCAGTGAAGATAGATATATCTTTCACCGCATATAAAAAGTGTCGCAGTTTGGCCAACGCCCAAACAATGGCTAATAGTTCCCTTTCATTTGTGGCGTAGTTCATTTCCCTATCCCTTAATGTCCTCGAGATAATTGTAATAGGACGGTTCTCTTGTGAAAGCACTGCATCAATACCGTAGGCTAAAGCATCCGTCGTTAGATGGAATGGCTTCTTGTAATCCGGGTATCTGAGCATAACATCTTCGGATGCCAGAATGTTGCGCAGTTTTTCGAAAGAATTTTTTTGCGCCTCATTGAATTGTACTTGGATGTGTCGCGATCTATGTCTGCTTACACTTCCATTTTCGCCCTTTAACATGTCCGAAATAGGCAGTATGGCTGCCAAATCCTTAATAAAGCATCTGTAATAGCTCGCGTGAACTAGAAATGATCTAACCTCAAATATTGTTTTTGGTTCGGGGAACTCTTTTATGGCCCTGACCTTTTCTGGGTCGGTAGTGGTGCCATCACTGGTGACTATAAAGCCAAGAAAGTTCACGCTTTTTTTTAAAAAACTTGACTTTTTTTACTGAGACTCTCATATTTGCATCGCTTATGGTTTTTAAAACCCAATCCACGTACTTGACATGAGCATTCTCATTTTCTAAGAAGATTATTACATTATCGAGTCTTGCCGATTTGCTTTCTGGAAGATGCTAAAAGCATTTCTCAAACCAAAGGGAAGCCTCGAATTCGTACTTCCCTCCGATTACGGAGAAGGTCATTTTCCGCTAAGACGATCTGGTGATAACCGGACTTCAGGTCCAGTGTCGTAAAAAATTTGGCCTTGCCCAAGTTGCCCAGTATCATCTGAATTTTACAATTTTTAAGCAGGTCTTGGATCCCGTTGTTGACGAAATCTGCTGCCTCCATTGGATATGGATATAATTTGGCGTAAATGGGCTCTTCGCTAGTCGTTCTAATCGTTGGGATCTGCGAAGGCGTTTTTTCGGCTTTTTATCATTCTTCACCAAAGGTGGTGCATCTGCGCACTTTACGTTAGTGAAGTTGACGTCAGTGCATTTACGGAATGAAATCTTCTTAGCCATGTTACCCCATTTGAGTTGGGCGAAAGCGAGGCAAAGTGGTAACATTGTAAAATCTGGTAAAATGAAAAAAGTAGCTTTCAAATTAAAAATCGAGACGAAGCATTTTTTGTGACAGTGGTGGCGCCATTAATGGAGTGAATTTCGAAAGGAGAGTCCGCCGGGCAATTTGCGAGGTCGGATGTTTAAAAAGAAATTCATTGGTACCCCTGCTACTCTTCGTCTGATGACGGGTAACAGGGATTTTCCCCTAAAAAATTGACGTAGTCTGAATCATACTCGACAATGGCATCGTCGTCTATTTTCGATTTCGCTTTGGAGGCGGCATATGCTCCTGCCTTTTCTTCCGCCTTCTGCGTAATGAAGTTAATTTTTTGTTGTTTCCTCACGGCGCCTGTGCGCTCAGAGATGGCTGGTCTTCTGTTCTGGTAGCTTTTGTCGGATGCAGCAATTTCAAAAAATGAGGGATCGACCTTCATAGGCTCTGGTGAGCCGTTGTTTTCGTAGTTTTTGACATTTTGCGGGTCGGCGTGAACCTGTGCCTTATGCTGCCTATTATTATTAGGTTGTGGGTCATGGTAGTCGTACTTGTCAAGTTGACGACCCTGCGCTTTTGCAGTAGGTTTGCGGTCTTTGTCTTCCTGTCTTTTTGCAAAACTGTCTGCAAAAACGTACCTCTCGTGGTTAGATTCCACTTCTTGCGCTAAGGCCAGAGCTGACGGCATGTCTTTCGGCTTTGTCGCGAAAAGCTCGTCAGTGAGGTTGCGTTTAAGATCCGAGATGAAAATGCGCAAGGCGTCCTCTCGGAATTTTTCGCACAATATTTTTGCCGTCGATGGCTTGTTAGACATATGAGCTTTATTTGTGAGTAAGGTAAAAAACTCACCTTACTCACAAATAAAGCTCATGTCGACCTCATCATAATACTGTAACAGGGTCATGTTTCCCTGTCTAAGAGTGCTCATTTCTTGTTCAGTGACATGTATTGGACGCTTGTCACTGTAAGTGAAATCGAGACGATTTATAATAGCATCGAAATTCAGCACAGTGCCAAACGAGGATAAAACGTTATCGGCCGCGCCCCTAACTTTGTTTCTAATAATTGTCACTGCCTCGTAATGGCGAAAGGTGCCGTTGAAATTTTTATACCCGTTTCTCGTAGAGTAAAAGGGTATACTAGATTCGTTGAAAAGTATGTAACAGGCAGAAGGAAGCGTTTCGGACCATATAAAGTATATATATTCTTGATCAGGATCAATAGCCGAGTCGATTTGGCCATGTCCGTCTGTCCGTCCGTCTGTCCGTCTGTCCGTCCGTCCGTCTGTCCGTCTGTCCGTCTGTCTGTCCGTATGAACGTCGAGATCTCAGGAACTACAAAAGCTAGAAAGTTGAGATTAGGCATACAGACTCCAGGGACATAGACGCAGCGCAAGTTTGTCGAATCATGCTGCCACGCCCACTCTAACGCCCACAAACCGCACAAAACTGCCACGCTCACACTTTTGAAAAATGTTTTGATATTTTTTCATTTTTGTATTGGTCTTGTAAATTTCTATCGATTTGCCAAAAAACTTTTTGCCACGCCCACTCTAACGCCCACAAACCGCCCAAAGCTGCCACGCCCACTCTTTTGAAAAATGATTTGATATTTTTTCATTTTTGTATTAGTCTTGTAAATTTCTATCGATTTGCCAAAAAACCTTCTGCCACGCCCACTATAACGCCTACAAACCGCCAAAAACTGTGTTTAAGACTCTCCTTCTCCCTTCCACTAGCTGAGTAACGGGTATCAGATAGTCGGGGAACTCGACTATAGCGTTCTCTCTTGTTTTTTTTAAAACGTTTCTGTGCAGCGGTTTGTGGTACATACAAATATTAAAAGACTGGCAGGAGAAGATTATTATTTACGTTGAGAGGAACTTTCCTCTTTTAACTGCCAGCCCTGTGGTCTGGCAGAGTAAGTAATAAAAATGTGTTTAGTAGGAGTAAAAAGTTGACGAGCTGCCGCTTTTTATTCTGGTAAATGCCAATTCAAACTTAAACTTAAAATGATTCTTAAAGCTAACAAAGACTCTCACGCAAATATGCTGTGTTTGCCGGCTGCGCACGGGTTTCCGGCCCAATGCTGGGTCAGCACTTTGATATTATATTGCGTACACTGTTCTAGTTTCGCAACTGTTCTAGTTAGTTGGCTTGTGTTAACTTACATTTTAATCTCGTAAGAAAAGACTAATTAAAGGAAAATACATTCAGCAAAGAAAAATACATTCATAACTTGTTTTATGATTAAGACAAGTGCATATTTGTTATTAATTAATAAGTGCCACGCGTAAGAAGCTCGAAAATTAAGCAGCGATCCAAAGAGCGAGCATAGAAGCTCTCAACACGCGATATCGACGAAGAAAGTAATTCATCAAAGAGCAACCCGGCTTTACTGACCGTCGACAGCAAGAGATCGAGCTCTTGCTCACCCACTCTCCCCAACTCCTACATCATGGAGCCAGTATCCATCTTAGCGGAGAACAACCAAGCAGAGTTGGAACAGGAGACGCAACCGCAATCACTCGAACCAGATAGATGCCTTAAAGAAAAACAAAGTGCACCCGATCTACAAGCTGCAGCTCCTACTGCATCGAAGGATCACCGTGGAAGAACCACAGAAAAGCAACGGCCCTGTACAATGACATACTGCATACTTTGGGCAGTCTGCGTACACTCCCAAAACTCCGTAAGCTGCCCCACAAACAAAGAAGAAGAACCCCTAAAAAAAAAATGTGGCAAATGTGGAGGAAACCATACGGCAAACTACAAAGGCTGTAAAATGCGTACCGTAACCCAAAAAGTACCTCAGGCGTATTTTTCGGTAATGCAGCCAGATCTTCATTCGGTCCGCTACAGCCACACTCAGAAAACGCTAAGCAGAACCCAGGGCAGCCGCAAAGAAATTTTGAAACTATGTTCGTCATTGGAACTTATGTCGTTTAGGAAAACCACTATGCAAACCCTTGCTTAGAACCAGAATATGGTGATTCAGTTGCTTGTCCAAACAATAAATCGCTCACCTAAGGCATAAACTTGAAATAACGCAATTCCTAAATGCAAATCATATCGACGCCATGCTGCTGGTTGAAATGCACCTCAGCGGCGAGTACACTTCAGCGGCAAGTATCATCCTTGTTTTTGATGCACAAAGAAAAGAACCCTCAGAGCAATGTTTGTAGTCGTGAATAACCATATTAATGATATGATAAAATGATATTATTTCTACTACGATGAAATGAGTAGGTAAACATTTTTAAAGGGGGTACACGACGCTGTAAGTGGAGTAGGTCAAAAACAAGAGAGAACGCTATAGTCGAGTTCCCCGACTATCTGATACCCGTTACTCAGCCAGTGCGAAGGAGAGTCTTCACCGCTGACAGTTTTTGGCGGTTTGTGGGCGTTAGAGTGGGCGTGGCCAAAAGTTTTTTGGCAAATAGATAGAAATTGACAAGACTAATACAAAAAAGAGAAAATATCAAAACATTTTTCAGAAGTGTGGGCGTGGCAGCTTAGGGCGGTTTGTGGGCGTTAGAGTGAGCGTGGCCCAAAGATTTTTTGCAAATCGATAGAAATTTATAAGACCAATACAAAAATAAAAATATTTAAACATTTTTTAAAAGTGTGGGCGTGGCAGTTTTGGGCGGCTTGTGGGCGTTAGAGTGGGCGTGGCAACATGAATCGACAAACTTGCGCTGCGTCTATGTCTCTGGAGTCTGTATGTTTTATCTCAACTTTCTAGGTTCATACGGACGGACAGACAGACGGATAGACGGACAGACGGACATGGTCATATCGACTCGGCTATTGGTCCTGATCAAGAATATATATACTTTATATGGTCGGAAACTCTTCCATCTGCCTGTTACATACTTTTCAACGAACGTTTACTCTACGAGTAACGGGTATAATTATGACATAACGTTTGACGGACGGATAACCATGACAAAAAGGGAATCGAATTGCGATGCCCGCGACAATCCATTTGGCTCGCGGGCGTGTGAAGGGGAGGGAATGTGACCGAAACATTGCCCAATCGTTTCGTTTTACAGCTAAGGAAAAGAAATCATAATTTTGTAATTTAGATTATAAATTATAGATATACTTAATATATCATTAATACAAGGGTAAATAAACTTCGACTTGCCTTGATTTATGCATTTATGCAAAATATGCATTTCGAAAAGAATTCATTCGTTCGGTTGACATCTCTAATTTTTCCTTTATTACTTTTCTTGTGTCGATTTCCACCTCAAAAGTATTCGACTCATGTAAGTTCGTCTGCATTAACGATACTTAATTCACCAGCAGTGCTGTGAGGAAATTCTTTGTCACTCTCCGAGTACGCCAAAAAAAAAAAACAACCCAAAAGACGACCCGAATTAATATGCTATTAAAAGACCAATTTACGAGATGTGATCAATGTTCTTGGGATCAGTAACTGCCAGAGATAGCGCTGGCCATTAACTATAGCGTGTCGGACTTTAAGAGGTACGGCCGCAGTCCCGAGCGTAAAGCTCTTCTGATGAACAATTCAACGTGTGTCTTAAGAGAAAGCACCAAGAATGGGGGCCAAACTTTATCGATGTCTTTTAGGCCAAATAAGTCCACACATTGGTCTTTACACCTTGTGGCTTTAAACGTGTACATGTTTTTGCGATGCCCTGAAGATTAACGATGGCATTGCGCAAAAACTAGTCCATCAAATCCTTGGAAAGCTTTAGAAGGTTCGGAATAAGACTATCAAAAGATGGTGGAACGTAAGTGGGTTAACAAGAAGACCAGTCACAAAATGTAGTACGGAAATTATATTATGTCCAAGGTTCGCTTATATAGTTAGGTTAACGATTTTCCATAAGTTCAGTGAAAACGACGACGTCATCATTTTGTCAAACAGCTTCCATCACACTCTCTTAGATTGTTAGAAATAACCGAAAGCTACGATGGAGAAACTTCAAGATGAAGACGAAAAATGAGCACAGAGTTAGGCAGCACTCGATCTAATAAGCCTTTTTATTATAAATATATATATTTAAGAATAAGACATCGTGTTATAATGTAGCGATTTTCAAATAAATGTATTTTATTTTAATTGGTTACAGCGATAATTGGCTTTAATATTATACAAAGAGGAATAGGTTACAAAAGCTAATGACAAGAGAGCCTTAATTGCAAAGCGAATAGGAGCTCCCCTCTCTTGTAATCATCAGAATGCACTTTTGGGTTAACTCTGCAATAAAGCCTGCTTGTCAAAATCGTAATCTTATTCCTAAAAAACTGCTTAACAGTTACCAAACACGATACAAAGCTTAAACTAAAAGGTTTGTAATTTTAAATTTGTTTTAGATGGCTGGCGGTACACGAACCTTAATATTATTGGAAATACTTGTTACTGCGTCTGTATTCAAGGTAAGATACCTAAGTGAAACTGTAAAAATATTTGCTACAAATTATTTAAAAAACAAGAGAGAACGCTATAGTCGAGTTCCCCGACTATCTGATACCCGTTACTCAGCTAGTGGAAGGGAGAAGGAGAGTCTTAAACACAGTTTTTGGCGGTTTGTAGGCGTTATAGTGGGCGTGGCAGAACGTTTTTTGGCAAATCGATAGAAATTTACAAGACCAATTTAAAAATGAAAAAATAGCAAAACATTTTTCAAAAGTGTGGCCGTGGGAGCTTTGGGCGGTTTGTGGGCGTTAGAGTGGGCGTGGCAAAAAGTTTTTTGGTACATAGATAGAAAATTACAAGACTAATACAAAAATGAAAAAATTTCAAAACATTTTTCAAAAGTGTGGGCGTGGCAGTTTTGGGCGGTTTGTGGGCGTTAGAGTGGGCGTGGCAACATGAATCGACAAACTTGCGCTGCGTCTATGTCCCTGGAGTCTGTATACCTAATCTCAACTTTCCAGCTTTTGTAGTTCCTGAGATCTCGACGTTCATACGGACAGACGGACAGACGGACATGGCCATATCGACTCGGCTACCTTTTACTCTACGAGTAACGGGTATAATAAGAGAGAACGCTATAGTCGAGTTCCCCGACTGTCTGATACCCGTTCCCCAACTAGTAGTAGTGCGGTAGGAAGAAGTTTCAACACTGACAGTTTTTGGAGGTTTATGAGCGTTAGATTTTTGGCAAATCGAGACGAATTTACAAGGCTAAAAATGTGTGAAAAAATATTAAAACATATTTCAAAAGTGTGGGCGTATGGGTGGACGTGAAAGTTGTCCTGCAACTCGATAGAAATTTAAAAAACTAATAAAAAAAAGGATCTCGATGTTCATACGGACAGACAGACGGACGGACATGGCCAGATCGTTTTGCTTACTGATCCTGATCAAGAAGGAGCGTTTCCGACCATATAAAGTATATATATTTTTGACCAGGATCAATAGCCGAGTCGATCTGGCCATGTCCGTCTGTCAGTATGAACATTGGCAAAATGAAAAGGTGCTTGAATAAGGACCATTTATATCTGTAGTGGCCGTGATCGTCTTTTTAGTCATCAGTTGTACCTATTTTGGATTCTACCAGAAACCGGAAGTTCTTTAAGTTATCAATTACGGTATCAAGTCCAAGCACGTCCTCCAATTAAGCAAAGGAACAGATACCACACCCAACAGCGTTCTCAGCTCCGGACCACGAATGCAAGGTCAGCGTTGCCAGCTCCAAGTTCTTTAGTTCGATTTTGGAAATAAACCGTGACGGTCGACTCCAAATTATTTAATTTATATATGTATATCTGAAATGCGTTCTTCTACCTATTACACACATATTTTCAACGAATTAATATGGGGCAAAATTTTGTAAAACATTACGCATTATAATATTCTAAGGTCTTTGATTAAACAACGCGATTTACTTTCCAAACTAGGGGTTTGTCAATGCAGACATTGATTTTTCTTCACTTCACGTAATATCAGAAGTACGCCTGCCGAAAGAAGTTTTGCCTCTGAACTATGAAGTCCTCATTGAACCCCATATTAGTAACCATAACTTTGAGGGATCAGTAAAAATTCACTTAAGGTGGATTACAGATTCAAAAAAGGTGAATTTCCATGCACATGACAGTTTACTGATCGATTACAGACAAATTAAATTAAATAGGATAAATATGGGAGATGGGTAAGTTAAACTATTAACTATATCACTTTTTGTAATTTATTTGAAAATTCTTTTTAGGACTTTGGGCGACAGTGTAATAATTTTAAGGGGCATCCGACTGCCTCGAAAGCCTGTATTTGTTTTATACCTAAAGGACAAAATCAAAAAGGATACTGAATGTCTTTTAGAAATTTATTTTAAAGGAAATATTTCAGAAACTGAGAAAGGCCTCTTTAGAAGCTATTATATCAATTCTGGCAACGAAGACAGTGATATATATTTAGCAACCAACCTTAATCCCAACTATGCACGTCGATTATTTCCATGTTTTGATGAACCTGGAATAAAGGTAGTGCTTAGCACATTTCATTATCTTTATTTAGTTTACACATTTTCTCTTCACACACAGGTCCCATTCAATGTGTCAATTGCAAGACCTAAAGGATATACAACACTCTTTAATACGCCTCTGCACAATTCAATAAATCAGTAAGTAATGTGTTTTATGTTTTATATACCAATCTCAAATCATTTAACCTGTCAAGTCATTTAACCTGAGCTGGCTACCTAAGATTGATCATCATTTAAGTGTTTACAAAAAGTGCTTTGCGATGAACATAAGTCTACATAAAAGTAATTTGACTCCTAAAATAGGAACGTTATATTTAAGTTTCTCAATTATTTTATGCTCGTAATTCAGCTACTGTTTTACGACAGTGACTTTCGAGACTTCGACGTATGGCTTAAATACACAGTTAATTATACTTGCAAAAGCGTATACTAGATTCGTTAAAAAGTATTGAATAGGTAGAAGGAAGCGTTTCCGACCATATAAAGTATATATACTGACATTTTCATTCTTCATTTAAATATAAAACAAGAGAGAACGCTATTGTCGAGTTTTCCGACTATCTGATACCCGTAACTCAGCTAGTGGAAAGTTTTTGGCGGTTTGTGGGCGTGACAAAAAGATTTTTGGCAAAGCGAAAAAAATTTACAAGACTAACCAGAATGTGAAAAAATATCAAATAATTTTTTAAAAGTGTGGGCGTGGTAGTTTTGTCCGGTTTGTGGGCGTTAATTTGTGGGTGCAAATCGACAGTACCTTACAAAAAAATAACAAAATATTTGCAAAACTATGTTAAGTTTCTTGAAACTGTATGCTTAATCTTAACTCTCTAGCTTTTATAGTTCCTGAGATCTCGACGTTTATACGGGCAGACAGCCGGTCATACGGGTATGGCCAGATCGACTCGGCTACTGATCATGATCAAGAATATATGGTCGCAAACGCTGCCTTCTGCCTGTTACATACGTACTTTTCAACAAAACTATATTTAAATTAAAAAAAGTACCTAACGCCGCATAGCGTAGATATTAGCGGCAAAAATCAGCTTAGTGCTATTAGCAAAGCACTGCCGTCAGTGCAGTTAAGACTTCAATCAGATTGCGATGCTGTAGTTCCAAAGGTGAACACAAACGGTCTTCGGTGATGGTTTGGTGTGGAGGCGATCCCACTTCTGATGTCGGAGCACGATTATTATTACCGTTAACTAAATCGATACCGTCGACTCATTGGGCAGCATGTATCCTAGGCAATGACATGCTGAACTTTCAAATGAAGATTGTCTCATTTCGACACCAAACTCAGTATATATAGGCTTGTGCCAGATCAGCATAACGGAACCTGGCGCCTCAAATCTACGCATTTTCTTGCATTTTTGTCGCTTCAAAACCATGCGTCGAAATTCACTTGAATTCAGGACCGAAACTACTTGAAGCTCGGCGCCACACGTCTTACGCGCCTAGGCTACGCAAAACAGAAACAAACGTTGGTCCAGGCATCGAACGGGCACAAGACGAGTTCTAGAGAATTCTGCGAATCGCTTTACATTTCATCATATATTTAAATGAACATTAACATGATATAATGCTTCAGCCTGATAAATATAATATAAAGCAGCGACATATAATATAAAGTGACGACATATATATAAGCAAGACTATCGCCGACTATCAGATACCCGTTACTCAGCTAGTAGAAGTGAGAAGGAGAGTCTCAACACTGACAGTTTTTGGCGGTTTTTTGGCAAATCGATAGAAATTTACAAAACTAATACAAAAATGAAAAAATATTTAAACACTTTTCAAAAGTGTGGGCGTGGAAGCTTCGGGCGGTTTGTGGGCGTGGCAAAAAGTTGTTTGGCAAATCGATAGAAATTTACAATACCAATTCAAAAATGAAAAATTATCAAAACATTTTTTAAAAGTGTGCGCGTGGCAGTTTTGGACAGTTTTGTGGGCGTTAGAGTGCGCGTGGCAACATGAATCGACAAACTTTCGCTGCGTCTGTGTCTCTGGAGTCTGTATGCTTAATCTCAACTTTCTGGCTTTTGTAGTTCCTGAGATCTCAGCGTTCATACGGACGGACAGACAGACGGACAGACAAACAGACAGACAGACGGACGGACAAACGGACATGGCCAGATCGACTCGACTATTGATCCTGATCAAGAATATATATACTTTATATGGTCGGAAACGCTTCCTTCTGCCTGTTACATACTTTTCAACGAATCCAGTATACCCTATACTCTACGAGTAACGGGTATAAAAAGCTTTACTCTTTAAAAGCATCACAGTAAAAACAAGAAAGAACGCTATAGTCGAGTTCCTCGATTATCTGATACCCTAACTAAAAGGCTTAAAGGTTGATAAGGTACATTGACCATAAAGAAGGTAGGTACACAGGGACGATAAAAAAAGAGTTGTACTTTTTTTATTGTAGGCACTGACGTATCTTGCAAGGAATTTTAAATTTCGTTGTGAACGCAACTTAGCAGTAAGCCCAATTTTACAGAATGAGGTCACGCAATATACCCATGCAGAGGATTTATTGATTCAACACAAATTTTGCAACGCAATTCAGATGTCAAGTGGCTTTCTACGCAAGCCCCGCAGTTTTTAAATTATCTGAATGAAATTTTGATAAAAACTATCCATTCTATTACAACAGGTATTACAAGTCCTGTCATGTTGTTGCCATAGAATAATAAAAAGTTAAAAGAAACAAACAAGAAAGGAAGCTAGCTTTAGCAAGCCGAAGGTTATGTACAATTTATAATAAGTATATATTTTTGAGCTTTTGAGCTATTAATATGCTTTTTTATTAGCTTTTTTTGAGAAGTAGACCGACTATTTTAAAAAGGTAGCGATTTCGAATGAGTTTAGTTTATTTGGTTGGTTACGATATCGAATATAACGGGTGTTTTTTTTAGAGGTATAGAACTTTAAGTTGGCATTACTGTTCAAGATGGCGACCGATTTAACAGCTGTCAAGTGATTTATTCTCAGTTTGGTTTGGCAATTCGTCATGCGTGCTTACAAAATCCAACTCGTGCAAGAATTGAAACCAAACGATCATCAAGCAAGGCGTAGATTCGTCGAATGGGCCCAAAACGAGATTGCTGTTGTTCCCGATTTTTCATAAGCCTCCAAGATCTTGTGATTTAACACCGCTAGACTACTTTTTGTGGGGCTATGTAAAGTCATTGGTCTATGCGGATAAGCCACAAACGCTAAACCATTTGGAAGACAACATTCGCCGTGTTATTGCCGATATACGGCCAAATATGTTGGAAAAAGTCATTGCAAATTGGACGTCCAGATTGGACTACATCCGAGCCAGCCGTGGCGGTCATATGCCAGAAATCATATTTAAAATGTAATGCCACAAGATTATCTTTCATGTCAATAAAATTCATGTCAATCGAATAATCCATCGTTGTTTAATTGCAATTTAAAGTTCTATACCTCTAAAAAAAACACCCTATATAATGAGTGACTTAATAGCAGCACACTAAGCTAAAAGTGAGTACAAGAAAGAGAGAGAGCGCAGGAGGAGCGTGCTTAGATGCTCAAATAGCTCCTCTGAAAGTACCAAAGTTAGTAATATTTGTACAAGAAAACATTATTTTAGGAACAGCTGGTGCGGGACCCGCCATATATTTAAAAATTAAATATTAAAATTTATTATTAAAAGAAAACTATTAATTCTTTTTAAAATGTTTATATTTTTTTAATCAGACATTTCCTATGGCACTTATCAGACGTGGATCAATTATTGTAAATAAATTCGAAATGTTCAAAAACGTGTAGTCGGTATCAAATTGCTTCATGAATGAAGTTGACCCCAAAAACTATATATTCGGTACATATGTAATAAGAACTTTTTGATCAAAAACAATAAAGTTTTTTTCGGAGCTTCACAAGGAGTAAGCCAGAAGTTAAACATTTTTTTGGTAAATCGATAGAAATTTATGAGACTAAGAAAAAAATGAAACAATATCAAAACATTTTTGGGCGTCAGGGTGGGTGGCAACAAGGGCCAAAATCAGCCGGCCAATGGCACAGAGGTCGAACGGTAACACGGTGTGGGCTTTGGACGAGCACAAAGAGGACGCACCGTGAACCAACGGGATACGGGTTGGACCTTTTACCCGAGCTGACCGTGCGCAAAGGGGGAAATAATGGGATCTCCGCGGTCTACGGACACGGAGAAAGTGTAAACGCGCACCTGTCGATAAGTGCGTTGGTCCGTTGGTGGATATAACAAGGGACTGTCGTGGTCAGAAGGGACAGTGGAGTAATGGGTCGGCAAAAGTTGGTTCTGAGAAGAGCGTCGGCTTTACCTTTTGGACGATACACCAACACCACCATAGCATCCACCGGTGACAGACAGCCGGACAGACAAATGGACAGACGATCAAGAATATATATACTTTATATGGTTGCAAGCGCTTCCTTCTGCCTGTTACATACTTTTCATCGAAACTAGTATACCCTCTTACTCTACGAGTAACGGGCTTAAAAATATAACACGAGCCACACAGTAAATATATGTATGTACCATTGATTAAATTGGAAGACATTCGGAAGAAAATTGCCCATCTTTGTAAAATAGGGTCTTTTTGGCCAATAAAAAAGAGACTGCTCAGCTTGCAGTTTATTGGCGTTAAATCAGGAGCTGCACTTGTAATGTGCAGAGTTTCACAATTTTTTTAAAGAGACAATGAAAATGAAAAAGCACAAAGCCCTCTGTGCTGTGTTTACACGTCGCGGGTTAGCGTATGTGGATGTTCAGCTCTATGATGGTGTTATAGAGTGTAGTGCACTCTTGAAAGTGAGCGCTTTCAAAACATTAATTGCACCTGACAGTCCACAAAAGCAGATTGCCAGAGGTTGACCTAATAATTCTGCCAAATACAAGCGATCGAGAGGCACAGTGCATTGTTTTGGTTATCCAACTCATAGTTACATCTACAATGATTTAAAATTAGGTACGTAATTTCTAGTGAATCTGCTTGGATATGATCTGAAAAATTAAGTTTATGGTCCAGAAGAACACCAAGATCATTAACCCGAGCTATCCTGTTCAAAGAGCACCCACTTAGAGTGAGTCGCCTGTATTGACACATCATAACCTTACACTTGGAGCCATTTAAGATTGGTATGTTTTCACGAGACCACATTTGAAAGCTGTGTAGATTGAATTATAAGTTAGAATGGGACGCCGGATGTGACTCGGAGAATAAAAGAAAAAGGGTTTTTAAAGAGGACCCGTTGCGTCCTGCCATTCAAATAACTTCAAAACCAATTTAAAAGATCAACCGGGAAACCAAAAGATCCGTTATTTAAGTGGATGTAGATGACAACTGTTTGAAATTTATTTTTAAATCCTTTGTAGTTCCAAAAGGTAGTGAGATACCTCTGTAAATGCTTACATCCAATTGGTTTAATTTTTTAGGATATGAACCACAAAGGACTCCATTTATACATAGGGGAACTGTGATGTTTCCAGATATACAGTAAACTGTTTTCCCGTGGAACAAAAAGGGTATGAAATGGTTTTGCACTTAGTATTAACGAAATTATAAAACTGCCTCGGATCCTGTGCGAACTGGAACTTACAACGGCTTAAATAGTTATTGTAACACTGAGCATTATGCACGGTAAAATTTCATAACTTCCACACGCGTTAGGGTGGGCGTGGCAAAAAATCTAAAAAAAATTTACAAGATTAATAATAAAATTTTAAAATATCAAAATGTTTAAGAGTTCTTGTAAGTTATTTCTTCTTGCCCTAATGATTATGGTTACTTCTTTTTTTCTAACATAAATAAAAATTCTTAATGCTAAGATGTTTTAAATTATAAGGGTTTTGTTGGCTGAAGTTATAGGATGTAGTGTTTTTTTGAATGGAGTTATGCTGGAGCATAATAAATCTCTTTCTTGGCTCTAAGCGTATCATGTGGAAATATAAGTTATGTCGAAATTTGAAACCGTTAAGCGCACACACATTCTCCTCGTCGCCAATTATTATTTATCTTAGCAAAGAGAACAGAACTTAGCTGTAACAGCAAGCACAAACTCTTCAATTGTCGCGACAACCTCAATAACTAAAACAACACCGATGCCGACTGCCCGCTCAACACATACAAACACAACGAAAGCTGCGCAGACAGCAAAACAAACTGCAACAAACGAAAACGAAAACGCAAAGCCGGCCATACAGACTGGAATGGATCGCTACATCCAAATAAAAAGAAAGCTAAGCCCCCAAAAAATCTCACGCGCCAACGCCAACACAACTTTAGGCCCTAAAAAGCTGCAAGGGTCTACAAGTCGTACTAAAGGGCATAGAGCCTGATGTAACACCAGACGAAATAAAGCTGGCGCTACAGGATAAAGGATTTACCGCAAAATCAGTCTTCAACATCTTAAACAAAAATAGACAGCCGCAACCACTCTTCAAGGTGGAACTTGCACCAGAAGCAAAGATGCCGAAAAGAAACGATGTGCATCCAATCTACAAACTCCAATTTTTACTACATCGTAGAATCACTGTAGAAGAACCTCACAAATGTAACAATATGGTACAATGTATGAACTGCCAAGAATACGGCCATACAAAGTCTTACTGTAAGCTGCGCCCAGTGTGCGTAGTCTGTGGCGAACTCCCAACAAAGCCAGCTGCAGAGGCTGCCCAGTATACAAAGATCTCAAAAGCCGCATTAACCAGCGCGTAATCACTTTACGCTCACAAAACGCACCGATCACAAAAATACCCTCCAAAAACAACCCAGAGATTTTCTTCTCTACCGCAGCCAGATCCTCACTTGGTACAGGATTCGTTACCAAAAACGCGTCATATGCAAGCGCTCTAAGATCAGGTCTAGAGCCCCCAGCCTCCAATGCGCCATGTTCACAAGCCAAATATGTGGACTTCAATTCGGTACAAGACAAAAAGCCAATGGAACAACAACAAAACAATTTCGAAGCAATGATACTTACCTTGCAGCACAGCATGGCGGAGTTTATGGCGTTTATGCGGACAACCATGCAAGATCTAATGCGCAATCAAAACATGTTGATACAACTGCTTGTATCACAACAATCAAAATAATCATCTACATGGCCTCGCTAAGAATCTCTACGTGGAACGCCAATGGCGTTTCACAGCACAAACTTGAGCTAGCTCAATTCCTACTCGAAAAGCACATCGACGTAATGCTACTTTCGGAAACACACCTCACATACACACCCAACATACTTATATTGACATCCAGTATTAACATTCAGTACAAAAAACTCACTGTGGAAAGCTCACCCAACTCTTGGCTCACCCACAGTACCAATGGTCCCTATTAGAAACCAAACAGGTGGTTGGCTTGACGGTCTGATGTACAAAATCAAAACAACGCTTCCAAACAACACTCATAAACTGCTAGAATCGTACCTCTACAACAGGAAGTTTGTAGTGAGGCGCAACACTGCGATATCCGACGAACACAGTATTGAAGCCTTTGTCCCACAAGGCAGCGTACTAGGCCCAACACTATACGTCCTATTCACAGCAGACATTCCTTCAAGCAGCAACCTGACAGTTTCAACATTTGCGGATGACACAGCTATTCTCAGCCGCTCCAGATGCCCAATCAAAGCATCATCTCAGCTAGCCATCTACCTGGTTGACGTGGAAAAGTGGTTATTCGACTGGCGTATAAAGGTAAACGAACAAAAATGCAAGCTAGTAACTTTCACCCTTAACAGGCAAGATTGTCCACCGCTCACGTTAAACAATGTCGCACATCCAACAGCAAACGAAGTGACGTATCTGGGCGTACACCTCGATAAAAGACTAACTTGGCGCCGACACATCGAAGCCAAGAGAACGATTTGACTATCTGATACCTGTTACTCAGCAATTGGAAGTGCGCAGGAGACTCCTCAACACTGGCTGTTTTTGGCGGTTTGTGGGCGTTAGAGTGGGCGTGTGTAAAGTTTTTTGGCGAATCGATAGAAATTTACAAGACTAATACAATATGTTATATATGTTGAAGCGTCAGTTAATTCAGTATTCTTAACACCTCGAGCAGCGAGCCCCGTTCCCTTCGTTGGTGACATCGTTCCACTTGTCGTCGTTTCAATATTAATATCGTCTGTATTATACCAAGACTGACCTCTCTCTTTTTATGCACGCTCGCTCGTCCCCAAAATCTATTGCGCAGCTTGCTCGTGTCACACTTGCCATCCTGCGCTTTCGCACACACAGCAAATAGCCAGTCCAGCCTCGCTCACACACTTCTTCAGGTGATGTACACAGGACGAACAACCGGAGGATGCAACACACCAAACACATGGCACGGGTCACACTCAGTGAGAGAATTTACAATTAGTCCTCTCACCGACTCTCGGTGATATAAAGAACACAAGACAGCAATAACAGTTGTTATGTTTTCTGAATCCTTCGTTATTACAATGTTGTCACATACAATATTCATGTTGCTGTACTAAATTCAAATAATGCTACCAATGCTGTGGCAACATGAATCGACAAACTTGCTCTGCGTTTATGTCTCTGGAGTCTTATTCTCTGCTTTCTAGCTTTTGTAGTTCCTGAGATCTCAGCGTTAATACGGACGGACAGACGGATCCTGATCAAGAATATATATATACTTTATCGGAAACGCTTTCTTCTTCCTGTTACATACTTTTTAACGAATCTAGTATACCCTTTCACTCTACGAGTAACGGGTATAATGACAGGGACACACATACATGAAAAAAGTGCAGTTTAAGGGGAATTTTTTTGGTGTGCCAACCAAAGCCGGAGTTGGAGACAAATTTGATAAATTTGATTTTTATTGTCTGGTGCTGAAATTTAGAACGTCGCTTTCAATTCAAATAATTAAATTTTTATTTTCAAAAAAATACACATAAATATATTGAACCGCTCTTGGACGCAACATCACTTGTAGCCACAGAAAACTTGTAGGTCCAATGCAGCAGATCATTTACTACAGAACTGTATCCCGTTTGGGCCTCTATCTGAAGGAAAGGCTTGAGTTTGCAACGGCTAGCCACCAAATTTGTGATTTGTGTGATTGCCCGACCAAAGAGAAGACAGAGTTTCCGATTTTAACCAGCTTTATTGATGTACTGTGTATCTCCACGTATTTTCACTGGTCGACTGTGTCCGCACCTTCTGAGTCTGCTCCGACTGTCCGGCTGCACGCCTGTTTCCTGACTGCGCGACTCGCGACCGCGCTCTCCTTGCTCGTATGACCCGTTAGTTTTGACCGACTCCCTTAAGCCGCGCCTGCGTCTCCTTTTTATAGGCCGCGGGGATCACGCTATTTCCCTTTTGCGCTCGGCTCGCTCGGGTCCAAGGTCCAACTCGTGTCCCATTAGTTCACGGTGTGTCCTCTTTGCGCTTGTCCAAAGTCCACACCGTTACCGTTCGACCTCTGTGCCCTTGGCCGCTTCTCTCCGCTTTGCCGTGGTCCAAGGTCCATTATTTGACGTCTGACCTGACCGCCTTTGACTCCTCTCGCATCCCAGCCGTCTTCTCGGTTGCTAGGCCGATCTCCTCCCCGATCTCCGAATTTGTGGGGAGTTTTAAGACTCCTCACAGTATCAATTGTCTGCGAAAAGGTCATACTGTTTCAAAATGCAAAGTTAACAAATTTCGAGCTTGCCACCGCTCACACCACCTTCTTCTACATAGATACACAGTGCATATTAGCATTTATCAGCTGAGGAAGCGACAAAGCCGATAAAAGGCAAATTATTGTAAAGCAATAGCTAATTTGAATGTTTCTCCTCCAACAGCAAGGCTCAGCAAAAATATTATATTTTCCTCCTCGATGCGAAAAGCTAAATTTAAACTGTTGCAATCTAGAAATCCACCTAGCAAGGCTTCCAGTTACATTCTGTTCGGTGCCTTCTTCAAACTCTGACAATGCTGACAAATGAGATTTACAATCTAAGTGAGTAAATATTGTGAATGAGAATACGTAGAAGGGAATGTTCAGGAGCTAAAACGCATAGAGTATCGACGCAAGAACTGCCGAGCGGCGTAACCATTATTCTTGCGTGTTTTTGTTTTGGTTTTAATGAAATTTGAAATAAGTAAATACGTTTTCTTTGATTATGATGTAAGCTTATATTTTAATATTTTTTTTTTATTTTTAATATTCGATTTAAGGTCGTAGGGTTATTTAAATTTACTATTATATTTAATGTCTAAATGAAGAAATTGAAGTTAAGTCTAATAAGAGAAATGAAAGATAAAGAATGAAGTTAAATTATACGTTAATGAAATTTTGGTCTAGCATTCCATTCGTCATCGAAACAACAAAAAGTGTAAGGTTTGATAAAACTTAATAACAGTTAAACAAGGGGTAGCTATTAGAAAACGTTGCAGATTTCTTAATCCAGATTTTCCCTTCATTTGTGGGTATAGCCTATCACGAATCTTATCAGTCCACCATCTAAGTTTGAGTAAAGCTCTTATTTTCTTCATTTATGTAAGTGTACAGCTGAGGTAGAAAAAAACCTACGCCAATTCCGACGAGCATAACGAAGAGTATCGCTATAAGGGCGTGCACCTCTACATGCAGCATACCCTGAAATCCTGTCAGGGCGAAGTTGAGCTCTACAATCTGTTGGTATGATCTGATCCATTAAGCGACTTATCGTGGACGGCGATTTATATTGCCCGAACTAGTATAACGGTCGTCCAGGCACCGTGAATACAGTTAATTCAGTCAGAAGTTATGTTACCCTCTTTTTACCCAAACCTTTTGTGATTTGGGCTCTCAAATGGCTGGTGGAATCATCTGGTGCCTAGTCCTTTCAGCGATGGGGTGGGACGGATTCTATTTCACAACTGTCCGTCCACACATACTTTAATTTTAAGAAATCCTATTGAAACGAATATGAAACTAACAAAAAATGAACTTAAAAATTAAATCAGAAAAAGACTGCGGCAAGACTAAATGATAGCAAGATCGGTGGTGTAAATTGAACCCAACCATAATCTTCGCGAAAGCATATTCGAAGATTCCCTGAAGACACTTCCGATTAGAGGTGGGCGCGGGACTACTTTTTGAGGCCCGGCCCGGCACGAGCACGAAAGCACGAGGCCGGCACGACTTTTTTGGAAAAAGCACGGCCCGGCCCAAGCCAAACACGAAAATTTCAAAAAAAAAACCAATGCAATTTTTTTAATTTATAGTATGACATATACAAAGAAATTTAGTTAAGTTCAATATAGTTATTAATTATTACAGTGTTATAATATGCCGGAATGGCTAAAATGTAACGGGCAAGTCTTTTCATTAATTTGAGGTCACTACATTTCCAAAATTCTAACACATTTTGGTCTGAAATGGCTGCACAGCCATTTAAATATTTTTCGATTTCAATATCAAAAGAATTTAATTGTAACTTTGGTTTTTTTGGAAAATTTGTAATCTTGAAATTCTGCAAACAGTCCTGGGTCATCTGTCTTGCAGTTCTTAATTCCACAAACTCATTTGATGCCTCCTCATCATTTATCATTTCTGAAAGCATTGTTTTGACCGTTACCATGACATTCTCCTTAACTTTTGGCGATAAGAAACGCATTTCCTTGAAGGGAGGATTTAAGAAGAGGCCAACATAATGTGCCGTTGATGGTGCCAATCTTTTATTTAAAGTATTTAGCGTATTATTTTTTAGCTGCATTATGATTTCACAATCGAGCATTTCAGTGGCGCAGACCTTCAATAATTTCTCCGACCACAAACAAAAAGTGTGCATGGTAGGTTGCGTATCGGCACTTAGTGCCTCCGAACAATCATTAAACGGTTTTAAAAAATGCAGTAAACTTTCGAGCAATGATAAATCTAGTCCGGATATTCGATTGAGCTCATCTCTCTCTAATAAAATTACTTTTATTTCTACTTTTACTGGTTTAATGCTGTCTAACATAATAAACACCGAGTTCCAACGCGTACGTATTTTTTGCTTTAAGGTCCTAGACAGTTTGTTATTCAAATGCGAATGTTTAAAATATTTAACAAGATTTTTGCAACATTCTATCAAGGACTTAATTGGAGAAAGAGGATTTTTTTCAAATATGTTTAAATTGTGGCATGCACACGATAATCTTTTGTAGCTTTTAAATGCAGCTACCACATTTGCACCATTGTCCGTAACAAAAATACATTTATCGATTTTAGAATCCGAACTGTACTCTACCAAAATTTCCTTAACGATATTGAGGATATTCTCGTCTGTTTTCTTATCATCTGTGAACTCTTTTATCCTTAGCAAAGCCACTTGCAGCTTAAATGACTTATCCACGTAGTGAGCCGTCAGCGAAATGAAGTTTTTTTGCGTGTCGTCGTCCGTCCACATATCTGTTGTAAATGCCAACTGTTGACCTTTTATTTTGGACCGCACTTCACTTTTTAGGCTTTCGTACTCTCGGCTCATAATTGTAGATGACAACGTTTTGCGCGATGTGACTAAATCAGCGAAGTCCAATTTGCCATACACTGATCCAATATCCAAAAGCTCTTGGCAATAGTCGCGAACGCCATTGCCTGCCAATTGAGAAAATGTGAAGTGTGTGTGAAGTGTTTGATGACGGACGCGTCGCGTTAGCGCTCCCGGAAAAACCCCAAAATTTCCGCGTTGAGCCAGCGTGGACGCGCCAATGGGTGACAGCGTGCATTAGCGCCGCGGCCACGGTCACTTACCCGCGGAAGACTGCTCTCCAGAGGTCCATGGACTGCCAGCCGGACCCAATCTCCAGGCCCATGGGACAGGTCAGGGTGAGAAAATTCGAAGCTTTCTCTTCCGGTTTTTCTCTTCCGTCCGCTTTTCCATGTGTGCAATTAGAGATGCACTGTCACACCAGCTGATCTCACTCTCAGCTGCTAAACCAGTGTTGGAAAACGGCTCAGGCTACCGGTCTGGCAGCGCTGCACAGCCGAAGGCGACCCCAACCACAGGTGGCGCTTCTAGGGAAATGCTACTGATCAGAAGCAAATTGCTACATAACTAGCCAAACGATCTCGTCTCTAAACGTAGCATACTTTCCTGGGCTGCTGACGAGAATCCTTGCCAGCAACGCATGAAATCCTTGCGAAAATAGAACCAACAAGATGGGGCTAGGAAATAAGAGGTGTCAAAGGTCAAGGAGCGGCTGCACGCCTGTTTCCTGACTGCGCGACTCGCGACCGCGCTCTCCTTGCTCGTATGACCCGTTAGTTTTGACCGACTCCCTTAAGCCGCGCCTGCGTCTCCTTTTTATAGGCCGCGGGGATCACGCTATTTCCCTTTTGCGCTCGGCTCGCTCGGGTCCAAGGTCCAACTCGTGTCCCATTAGTTCACGGTGTGTCCTCTTTGCGCTTGTCCAAAGTCCACACCGTTACCGTTCGACCTCTGTGCCCTTGGCCGCTTCGCTCCGCTTTGCCGTGGTCCAAGGTCCATTATTTGACGTCTGACCTGACCGCCTTTGACTCCTCTCGCATCCCAGCCGTCTTCTCGGTTGCTAGGCCGATCTCCTCCCCGATCTCCGAATTTGTGGGGAGTTTTAAGACTCCTCACAGTATCAATTGTCTGCGAAAAGGTCATACTGTTTCAAAATGCAAAGTTAACAAATTTCGAGCTTGCCACCGCTCACACCACCTTCTTCTACATAGATACACAGTGCATATTAGCATTTATCAGCTGAGGAAGCGACAAAGCCGATAAAAGGCAAATTATTGTAAAGCAATAGCTAATTTGAATGTTTCTCCTCCAACAGCAAGGCTCAGCAAAAATATTATATTTTCCTCCTCGATGCGAAAAGCTAAATTTAAACTGTTGCAATCTAGAAATCCACCTAGCAAGGCTTCCAGTTACATTCTGTTCGGTGCCTTCTTCAAACTCTGACAATGCTGACAAATGAGATTTACAATCTAAGTGAGTAAATATTGTGAATGAGAATACGTAGAAGGGAATGTTCAGGAGCTAAAACGCATAGAGTATCGACGCAAGAACTGCCGAGCGGCGTAACCATTATTCTTGCGTGTTTTTGTTTTGGTTTTAATGAAATTTGAAATAAGTAAATACGTTTTCTTTGATTATGATGTAAGCTTATATTTTAATATTTTTTTTTTATTTTTAATATTCGATTTAAGGTCGTAGGGTTATTTAAATTTACTATTATATTTAATGTCTAAATGAAGAAATTGAAGTTAAGTCTAATAAGAGAAATGAAAGATAAAGAATGAAGTTAAATTATACGTTAATGAAATTTTGGTCTAGCATTCCATTCGTCATCGAAACAACAAAAAGTGTAAGGTTTGATAAAACTTAATAACAGTTAAACAAGGGGTAGCTATTAGAAAACGTTGCAGATTTCTTAATCCAGATTTTCCCTTCATTTGTGGGTATAGCCTATCACGAATCTTATCAGTCCACCATCTAAGTTTGAGTAAAGCTCTTATTTTCTTCATTTATGTAAGTGTACAGCTGAGGTAGAAAAAAACCTACGCCAATTCCGACGAGCATAACGAAGAGTATCGCTATAAGGGCGTGCACCTCTACATGCAGCATACCCTGAAATCCTGTCAGGGCGAAGTTGAGCTCTACAATCTGTTGGTATGATCTGATCCATTAAGCGACTTATCGTGGACGGCGATTTATATTGCCCGAACTAGTATAACGGTCGTCCAGGCACCGTGAATACAGTTAATTCAGTCAGAAGTTATGTTACCCTCTTTTTACCCAAACCTTTTGTGATTTGGGCTCTCAAATGGCTGGTGGAATCATCTGGTGCCTAGTCCTTTCAGCGATGGGGTGGGACGGATTCTATTTCACAACTGTCCGTCCACACATACTTTAATTTTAAGAAATCCTATTGAAACGAATATGAAACTAACAAAAAATGAACTTAAAAATTAAATCAGAAAAAGACTGCGGCAAGACTAAATGATAGCAAGATCGGTGGTGTAAATTGAACCCAACCATAATCTTCGCGAAAGCATATTCGAAGATTCCCTGAAGACACTTCCGATTAGAGGTGGGCGCGGGACTACTTTTTGAGGCCCGGCCCGGCACGAGCACGAAAGCACGAGGCCGGCACGACTTTTTTGGAAAAAGCACGGCCCGGCCCAAGCCAAACACGAAAATTTCAAAAAAAAAACCAATGCAATTTTTTTAATTTATAGTATGACATATACAAAGAAATTTAGTTAAGTTCAATATAGTTATTAATTATTACAGTGTTATAATATGCCGGAATGGCTAAAATGTAACGGGCAAGTCTTTTCATTAATTTGAGGTCACTACATTTCCAAAATTCTAACACATTTTGGTCTGAAATGGCTGCACAGCCATTTAAATATTTTTCGATTTCAATATCAAAAGAATTTAATTGTAACTTTGGTTTTTTTGGAAAATTTGTAATCTTGAAATTCTGCAAACAGTCCTGGGTCATCTGGCTTGCAGTTCTTAATTCCACAAACTCATTTGATGCCTCCTCATCATTTATCATTTCTGAAAGCATTGTTTTGACCGTTACCATGACATTCTCCTTAACTTTTGGCGATAAGAAACGCATTTCCTTGAAGGGAAGATTTAAGAAGAGGCCAACATAATGTGCCGTTGATGGTGCCAATCTTTTATTTAAAGTATTTAGCGTATTATTTTTTAGCTGCATTATGATTTCACAATCGAGCATTTCAGTGGCGCAGACCTTCAATAATTTCTCCGACCACAAACAAAAAGTGTGCATGGTAGGTTGCGTATCGGCACTTAGTGCCTCCGAACAATCATTAAACGGTTTTAAAAAATGCAGTAAACTTTCGAGCAATGATAAATCTAGTCCGGATATTCGATTGAGCTCATCTCTCTCTAATAAAATTACTTTTATTTCTACTTTTACTGGTTTAATGCTGTCTAACATAATAAACACCGAGTTCCAACGCGTACGTATTTTTTGCTTTAAGGTCCTAGACAGTTTGTTATTCAAATGCGAATGTTTAAAATATTTAACAAGATTTTTGCAACATTCTATCAAGGACTTAATTGGAGAAAGAGGATTTTTTTCAAATATGTTTAAATTGTGGCATGCACACGATAATCTTTTGTAGCTTTTAAATGCAGCTACCACATTTGCACCATTGTCCGTAACAAAAATACATTTATCGATTTTAGAATCCGAACTGTACTCTACCAAAATTTCCTTAACGATATTGAGGATATTCTCGTCTGTTTTCTTATCATCTGTGAACTCTTTTATCCTTAGCAAAGCCACTTGCAGCTTAAATGACTTATCCACGTAGTGAGCCGTCAGCGAAATGAAGTTTTTTTGCGTGTCGTCGTCCGTCCACATATCTGTTGTAAATGCCAACTGTTGACCTTTTATTTTGGACCGCACTTCACTTTTTAGGCTTTCGTACTCTCGGCTCATAATTGTAGATGACAACGTTTTGCGCGATGTGACTAAATCAGCGAAGTCCAATTTGCCATACACTGATCCAATATCCAAAAGCTCTTGGCAATAGTCGCGAACGCCATTGCCTGCCAATTGAGAAAATGTGAAGTGTGTGTGAAGTGTTTGATGACGGACGCGTCGCGTTAGCGCTCCCGGAAAAACCCCAAAATTTCCGCGTTGAGCCAGCGTGGACGCGCCAATGGGTGACAGCGTGCATTAGCGCCGCGGCCACGGTCACTTACCCGCGGAAGACTGCTCTCCAGAGGTCCATGGACTGCCAGCCGGACCCAATCTCCAGGCCCATGGGACAGGTCAGGGTGAGAAAATTCGAAGCTTTCTCTTCCGGTTTTTCTCTTCCGTCCGCTTTTCCATGTGTGCAATTAGAGATGCACTGTCACACCAGCTGATCTCACTCTCAGCTGCTAAACCAGTGTTGGAAAACGGCTCAGGCTACCGGTCTGGCAGCGCTGCACAGCCGAAGGCGACCCCAACCACAGGTGGCGCTTCTAGGGAAATGCTACTGATCAGAAGCAAATTGCTACATAACTAGCCAAACGATCTCGTCTCTAAACGTAGCATACTTTCCTGGGCTGCTGACGAGAATCCTTGCCAGCAACGCATGAAATCCTTGCGAAAATAGAACCAACAAGATGGGGCTAGGAAATAAGAGGTGTCAAAGGTCAAGGAGCGGACCAACAGCCAACCCCGCCGCTAACGCGGGGCTCTGGCGACCGAGCAGGAGCGGTATAACTCCCACCGAATAAAACCCTTTCCCCTTCACACCATTCTCACCAAAAATCCACGGAGCGTCTGACCCAGAGTGGGCGGCTACCTGGTCTGCGTCTGCGCCATAGTGGCCGGCAGTAAATCCAACCCTGGCAGAAGGGATAAATCTGCAACATAAACCTGGCAGTAGGGATAAAATGCATCCAAGTGAGGAATGTCGGTAAATAACATTACTACTCCAGGTGGCAACCACTTAGTTGGAAATCCACCCGTGGTTAATCCCACGGCAGGGGCACGGATTCTGGAGGCCCCAAACCACGTTCTAAACCAACCTGGCGAGGTGGTGGCAAGCTTGGCCGCCTCGACAGTGATCGCAACAAGCAAACACTATAGCGAAATGGACAACGCGGGAGCTTTTCAAAGCAGTAAAAAGATCTTGCGTTCGCCGATCCTACCAAGATCACCTGGGCCACCACAGACTGGTGGGTCAGTCCTGGCCGAGATGGGAGATGGTCAGGACACGCCGAAGCGGGCAAGGACCCCGAGCAGCCCCTCCGGCTCGATCCGCAGTACACCTCCAAAGAGGACGAAGGCGGATGGGCAAATCCGCTGCGCCGACAAGCTATCGGAAATCGGACGGGTCCTGGATCAGCTGATAAACCTGACCAACGTGAAGCAGGTGAGGCACATAAACGTGCAGATGAAGGCGATGTTCGCCAGGATGAAGGCCCTCCAAGAAGACGCCAGCCGGGGCTGGACATGGAGGACGAACAGCGCCACGCCCTCCCAGGATGCCCCAAGTGTGGGGACAAACGAATGAAGACCGAGCAAAAGTCGCAGCAGACCACCCCCAGGCGAAAAAGGGACAGTTTCGTGCAAACGGACCAAACGGCAAAGGGAAAGAAGCCGGTGGATAAGAGAGCGAGCCCCCCAAGACAGCAGGTGAAAGCAGCGGAGCAAATCCCGGCTCAGCCAGCGGGAGTCCCAAGCCGTGGGAAGCCGGACACGTGGACGAAGGCGGAGACTAGGAAGAAGGCACGCCTAGCGCGGAGACCCGACGCTGTCATAGTCGAAGCGAAGGGAAAAACCTACAGCGAGGTCTTGGCTTTGGTCACCAGGCGAAGCGACGGACAACTGCAGGAGTTGGGAAGGAACGTGCACAAGGTTCGCTGCACAGCTAGTGGTAACCTCCTGCTCGAGCTAAGCAGGGATGGAGAGAAGAGCGCATCGCTAATGAAGAGCGATCTGGAGGCGGTGCTGGATGGAGTCGCATCTGTGCGAGCTCTGACGCAAGACTCGAGGTTGCAATTCCTCTCGATCTGCGACTTGGACCCATTAGTCGCTATAGAGGACCTGTCAAAGGCATTGGTGGACCAGTTCCAAGTTGAGGCAAGCTCGATTAAGCTGAAAAGCCTCCGATCTTCCTTCAGGGACACCCAAACGGCAGTAGTGGGCCTGCCGTGCAGCGAGGCACAGGCGGTCCTTGCCAAGGGTACGCTGAAGGTGGGATGGACAGTCTGTAGAGTCAAGGAGAGCGACTCCAGACCCAGGTGCTTCAAGTGCCTTGAGCTCGGCCATATTGCAGCGCTTTGCAAGAGCACTGCAAATCGCAGCGACTGCTGTCTCAAGTGCGGACAAACCGGGCACAAGATTGCTAGCTGCACTCAAGAGGCCAAGTGCTTCCTATGCACCAGTGCCAGGAGAGCCGACGCTAGGCATATTGCGGGTAGCAGGAGATGTGGTGCTATGAGCACCAAGCCACCGAGGAAATGAAGATCGTCCAGATTAACCTAAATCACTGCGAAGCGGCGCACCATCTGTTGAGCCAAACCATGCGCGAAGTCCAAGCCGACGTAGCGCTAATAAGCGAGCCGTATAGAAAAACCCCCGGGTCTGACTACATATTGGACGGTACAGGAAGCGCCGCGATCCTAATCAACGGGACAAGCCGGCCAAGAAACATGCGCATTGGCTCATTCTTTGTAAGGGGGCTGGTTGGCGACCTGTGCCTGTACAGCTGTTATCTACCGCCACGCCTTTCCCTTCCGGAATTTTCGGCAGTTATTGATGAGCTGGCTAACGACGCAAGAGGAGAGCGAAACGTGGTCATCGCTGGGGACTTCAACGCCTGGGCAGAGGAGTGGGGCTCAGTCCACACGAACGCAAGAGGGCGTACCCTTCAGGAAGCCTTCGCGTCTATGGACGTAGCTCTTCTGAACACGGGAACGGAGCACACCTTCAGCCGAGCTGGAGCAGGATCGGTAGTAGACCTGACCTACTGCAGTGGCTCGCTTTTCCAGCGCGCACAATGGTCCATCAGCGATGCCTACACGGCAAGTGACCACAAGGCGATTATCTGCGACATCACCAGCAGAGGATCTTTCACAGCCCCACCAGCGAAGAGGCACTTCAACCCAAAGACGCTCCAGCGGGACGCGTTCCTGAGGGAATTTGGGAGCCCAGACATCGGTGAGAACGCAGCGGCAAGCGCAATCAGCCTGACTAGAGCAGTCGAGAGGGCATGCACAGCAAGCATGAGGGTGTCAAGGATCCACCACCGCCACCGGGAACCAGTCTATTGGTGGACCGACGAGATCGCGGAGGCTCGCAGAACCTGCCTTCGGGCAAGACGGCGGCAGCAAAGGGAGCACGGCTACCCCAACAACGAGACTCTGAGGCAAGAATACGCCGACAATCGAAGGGCCTTAAAGAGACTCATTAAGCAGTCGAAGAGGAGATGCTTCTTGGAGCTATGCGACTCAGCCGAGCAGGACCCTTGGGGCTCAGCATATAAAATAGTGGTTAAAAAGCTAAGCCAGGCGAAACCTCTAAAAGCAGGCGACGCGGCCACGATGACAGCGATCGTGGAACACCTGTTTCCAATGGTGTCCTCGGACCCGCAACCTCCTCACGCGGCTCCAAGCGACTTGTCGCAGATAGCGCTCCGACCGGAGGAAATACGCGAGGTCGCAAAGGAAATGCCTTCGGGGAAGGCGCCAGGGCCGGACGGTATCCCAGATATCGCCGTCAAGCTTGGAATGTACGAGCACCCGGAAGCATTCGCAGCCGTCTTCAACCAGTGTCTCACGGAAGGCTTCTTTCCAGAGCGCTGGAAGAGACAGAAGCTGGTACTGCTCCCCAAGCCCAACAAGCCGCCCGAGGACCCATCCTCATACAGACCGATATGCCTGATCGACCACATCGGCAAGGCTTTCGAACGCTGTATCAGCCTCAGACTGCACGAGGCCATCTCCGCTGCAGGGGACCTCTCAGAAATGCAGTTCGGCTTTAGGAAGGCGAGATCGACAGTGGACGCCATAGCAACGGTCAAGGAGATCGCCTCGAAGGCAATATTACTGCTTGGTGGTAACATTGGATATAAAAAATGCGTTCAACACAGCGAGATGGGGCGTCACCATAAGAGCATTACAGCACCTAAGGGTACCGGACGCTCTGGTGGGCATAGTCAAGGCCTACTTCAGCGACAGAGTGCTACTGTACGACACAGACGGAGGCACACTTGAGCACAGGGTGACCTGCGGGGTCCCCCAAGGTTCGGTTCTCGGGCCGCTGCTGTGGAACGCAATGTACGATGGTGTGCTACGGCTGCCACTACCAGGGAGAACCAAAGTGATTGGCTTCGCTGACGATATTGCCGTGGTAATCGTGGCAAAAACCGTTAATGAAGCCGAGAGCCTCGCGAATGCAGCAATCGGCATCATAGTGGAGTGGCTCCAAGCGGTCGGCCTAGACATTGCTCACCACAAAACGGAGGCAGTGCTTATATCTAGCCGCAAGCAGGTAGAGAGAGCCACCATCCGAGTCGGAGACACCACGGTCACGTCGGCGCGAGCAATTCGATACCTAGGGGTCTTGTTAGACACTAGGCTAACGTTCAAGGAGCATCTGGCGGAAGCGAACAGGAAGGCGTCGAGCGTCGCTAGGGCTCTAGCGCGAATAATGCTCAACTGCAGGGGCCCAAGACAGGGACGCAGAATTCTCCTACAGTCCGTCTGCAGGGCAACAGCCCTGTACGCAGCCCCAATATGGGCGGAAGCTGCGGAGAAGAGGTCCTACATAACGGGCCTTGAATCGACGCACAGGCTGTGCGTCCTAAGGGTGTGCTCCGGCTTTCGGACAATCTCAGACGACGCAGCCCAAGTCATAGCGGGAACTCTGCCCATAGACTTGCTGGCCTTGGAGGCGAAGGAGATACACCACGAGGTGAAGAAGATTGTGGGACAGTGCAGCTCGGCCCAGAAGCGAGCCATAAAAGCCAACGCCAGAACCAACAGCTTGGAAAGGTGGCAAAGACGGTGGCAGCAGTCGACGAAAGGAAGATGGACCTTTAGGATCATCCCGGATGTGGTCGCATGGACGCGAAGACGGCATGGCGAGGTGAACTTTTGGCTCACCCAAATGCTTAGCGGGCATGGATGCTTCAGGAGCTACCTGGCTAGGTTTGGCCACGACGACGACAGCCACTGCTCAGAATGCGGCGTCGACGAGACGGCTGAGCACATCATCTTTAATTGCCAGCGATTCGACCGCGACAGGGAAGGCTTCATGGAGGATGTATCGGACCCTTCTACCCTAGGGGAGCGCATGATCTCGGATCAGACGTTCTGGGATCAGATCAGCAACTTCGCTGCGGTGGCGATGAAGAGGCTGCGGGCAGCGGAAAGAGAGAAAGCCGCTCGGAGTCAACAGGATCCTAGGTAGGGAAAAATGAGCGCATCCTGGCCCTGCGAAGCATAGCCTCGCGGTAGTACCGCAGATACTCCAGGATTTATCGCACCTCACAACACCTACGCCTGTTTCCTGACTGCGCGACTCGCGACCGCGCTCTCCCCTTGCTCGTATGACCCGTTAGTTTTGACCGACTCCCTTAAGCCGCGCCTGCGTCTCCTTTTTATAGGCCGCGGGGATCACGCTATTTCCCTTTTGCGCTCGGCTCGCTCGGGTCCAAGGTCCAACTCGTGTCCCATTAGTTCACGGTGTGTCCTCTTTGCGCTTGTCCAAAGTCCACACCGTTACCGTTCGACCTCTGTGTCCTTGGCCGCTTCGAGTCCATGGTCCAGCGCGGTACCTTTACTTCACGGTCTCTCCGCTTTGCCGTGGTCCAAGGTCCATTATTTGCCGTCTGACCTGACCGCCTTTGACTCCTCTCGCATCCCAGCCGTCTTCTCGGTTGCTAGGCCGATCTCCTCCCCGATCTCCGAATTTGTGGGGAGTTTTAAGACTCCTCACAGTATCAATTGTCTGCGAAAAGGTCATACTGTTTCAAAATGCAAAGTTAACAAATTTCGAGCTTGCCACCGCTCACACCACCTTCTTCTACATAGATACACAGTGCATATTAGCATTTATCAGCTGAGGAAGCGACAAAGCCGATAAAAGGCAAATTATTGTAAAGCAATAGCTAATTTGAATGTTTCTCCTCCAACAGCAAGGCTCAGCAAAAATATTATATTTTCCTCCTCGATGCGAAAAGCTAAATTTAAACTGTTGCAATCTAGAAATCCACCTAGCAAGGCTTCCAGTTACATTCTGTTCGGTGCCTTCTTCAAACTCTGACAATGCTGACAAATGAGATTTACAATCTAAGTGAGTAAATATTGTGAATGAGAATACGTAGAAGGGAATGTTCAGGAGCTAAAACGCATAGAGTATCGACGCAAGAACTGCCGAGCGGCGTAACCATTATTCTTGCGTGTTTTTGTTTTGGTTTTAATGAAATTTGAAATAAGTAAATACGTTTTCTTTGATTATGATGTAAGCTTATATTTTAATATTTTTTTTTTATTTTAATATTCGATTTAAGGTCGTAGGGTTATTTAAATTTACTATTATATTTAATGTCTAAATGAAGAAATTGAAGTTAAGTCTAATAAGAGAAATGAAAGATAAAGAATGAAGTTAAATTATACGTTAATGAAATTTTGGTCTAGCATTCCATTCGTCATCGAAACAACAAAAAGTGTAAGGTTTGATAAAACTTAATAACAGTTAAACAAGGGGTAGCTATTAGAAAACGTACACCTGCTACCAAGAAAGCGTGGGTATAGAATAGGGAGGCGCACAACATCCAAGTTTCCCTAACGCCTGACTAGTTGCAGATTTCTTAATCCAGATTTTCCCTTCATTTGTGGGTATAGCCTATCACGAATCTTATCAGTCCACCATCTAAGTTTGAGTAAAGCTCTTATTTTCTTCATTTATGTAAGTGTACAGCTGAGGTAGAAAAAAACCTACGCCAATTCCGACGAGCATAACGAAGAGTATCGCTATAAGGGCGTGCACCTCTACATGCAGCATACCCTGAAATCCTGTCAGGGCGAAGTTGAGCTCTACAATCTGTTGGTATGATCTGATCCATTAAGCGACTTATCGTGGACTGGTATAACGGTCGTCCAGGCACCGTGAATACAGTTAATTCAGTCAGAAGTTATGTTACCCTCTTTTTACCCAAACCTTTTGTGATTTGGGCTCTCAAATGGCTGGTTGAATCCTCTGGTGCCTAGTCCTTTCAGCGATGGGGTGGGACGGATTCTATTTCACAACTGTCCGTCCACACATACTTTAATTTTAAGAAATCCTATTGAAACGAATATGAAACTAACAAAAAATGAACTTAAAAATTAAATCAGAAAAAGACTGCGGCAAGACTAAATGGTAGCAAGGTCGGTGGTGTAAATTGAACCCAACCATAATCTTCGCGAAAGCATATTCGAAGATTCCCTGAAGACACTTCCGATTAGAGGTGGGCGCGGGACTACTTTTTGAGGCCCGGCCCGGCACGAGCACGAAAGCACGAGGCCGGCACGACTTTTTTGGAAAAAGCACGGCCCGGCCCAAGCCAAACACGAAAATTTCAAAAAAAAAACCAATGCAATTTTTTTAATTTATAGTATGACATATACAAAGAAATTTAGTTAAGTTCAATATAGTTATTAATTATTACAGTGTTATAATATGCCGGAATGGCTAAAATGTAACGGGCAAGTCTTTTCATTAATTTGAGGTCACTACATTTCCAAAATTCTAACACATTTTGGTCTGAAATGGCTGCACAGCCATTTAAATATTTTTCGATTTCAATATCAAAAGAATTTAATTGTAACTTTGGTTTTTTTGGAAAATTTGTAATCTTGAAATTCTGCAAACAGTCCTGGGTCATCTGGCTTGCAGTTCTTAATTCCACAAACTCATTTGATGCCTCCTCATCATTTATCATTTCTGAAAGCATTGTTTTGACCGTTACCATGACATTCTCCTTAACTTTTGGCGATAAGAAACGCATTTCCTTGAAGGGAGGATTTAAGAAGAGGCCAACATAATGTGCCGTTGATGGTGCCAATCTTTTATTTAAAGTATTTAGCGTATTATTTTTTAGCTGCATTATGATTTCACAATCGAGCATTTCAGTGGCGCAGACCTTCAATAATTTCTCCGACCACAAACAAAAAGTGTGCATGGTAGGTTGCGTATCGGCACTTAGTGCCTCCGAACAATCATTAAACGGTTTTAAAAAATGCAGTAAACTTTCGAGCAATGATAAATCTAGTCCGGATATTCGATTGAGCTCATCTCTCTCTAATAAAATTACTTTTATTTCTACTTTTACTGGTTTAATGCTGTCTAACATAATAAACACCGAGTTTCAACGCGTACGTATTTTTTGCTTTAAGGTCTTAGACAGTTTGTTATTCAAATGCGAATGTTTAAAATATTTAACAAGATTTTTGCAACATTCTATTAAGGACTTAATTGGAGAAAGAGGATTTTTTTCAAATATGTCATCCATGGCCAGGTTTAAATTGTGGCATGCACACGATAATCTTTTGTAGCTTTTAAATGCAGCTACCACATTTGCACCATTGTCCGTAACAAAAATACATTTATCGATTTTAGAATCCGAACTTTACTCTACCAAAATTTCCTTAACGATATTGAGGATATTCTCGTCTGTCTTCTTATCATCTGTGAACTCTTTTATCCTTAGCAAAGCCACTTGCAGCTTAAATGACTTATCCACGTAGTGAGCCGTCAGCGAAATGAAGTTTTTTTTGCGTGTCGTCGTCCGTCCACATATCTGTTGTAAATGCCAACTGTTGACCTTTTATTTTGGACCGCACTTCACTTTTTAGGCTTTCGTACTCTCGGCTCATAATTGTAGATGACAACGTTTTGCGCGATGTGACTAAATCAGCGAAGTCCAATTTGCCATACACTGATCCAATATCCAAAAGCTCTTGGCCATAGTCGCGAACGCCATTGCCTGCCAATTGAGAAAATGAATCTTTCACAACATCTGACTATTTTTGTTGTACTTACCTTCAGTTACGGAAAACGAATGTAGATCTTTTCCAACCAATGCGAGCTGTTTTCTCTCCAGAATTTTCATCACACGACTGGGCACCGTTTTTTGGCAAATAATGAAAGCGAATCAATTCTGGGTTGGTTGGCATTTTCATTTGTCGCCAAAACACAATTCCAATTGCCCGTTCCATGCCTAGGTGCATATGCAATTACGTTCTTGCATTCGCGGCAGCATGCAAATTCAACAATTTTATTGTTGAACTCGACATTGTATGTCTCGACATTGTATATGCCTTCACTTCACTGATATTTCATATAAGTGATGTGCAAAAGTGAGTAGCAAAAGTGATGGGCACAAGGCGATAAATATCTAAAACATTGAAAACTATGATATCGTCGCGCGAACTGAGTTGCCTTTAAGCGGCTACTCCACCATGGATCCCGAAAGAAAGGGCAGACTATTCCGTGGATGTAGGCTCGTTTTATTCTGTTAGGATTAAGGGTTATTACAGTTGGAGTTTACTTATTCTTAGCTCACCGCAGTGTGTCCTCCAAGCTTTCGCGCGATAATGAAAAATGGAAATTTTTACGGCTAACAACTCACTCTGAATCTTCTCCATCTCGAACACGTCACCAAAGCGTATGGCTTCCCTGTTATCGCTGCGCAGTCTATGTAGTGGCTCTCTAAGGCAGACGAAGTTCCTGATCGCAATTACGCAGGAATACGTCGACAGGTCATGCGCCAACTCCAGATGAATCGCCCTTGTCGTCAAGCACGTAAACAAGGCGACCCAACGCTTCTCCTTGTGACGGGACACAGTCACCAACAGTGGCCCAAAGTAGTCCACTCCAGTGTACTTGAATGGCCATCCACCCGCATCCAATCTGTCTTCTGGATGGGGTCCCATTATTGGCAGCATCGGCCGAGCTCGCTGCAACTTGCACTCGTTGCCCGATGAGATAACACACCTCATCACACGCCTTATCTTCGTAACCCAGAATCTCGTCCGCAATTGTAGCATCGACGTTTTGATGCATCATTCTGGCGTGGAAGTGTCGCACAATCAGCTCCGTCAGACTGTGCCTGTGTGACAGTATGATGGGCCTCCTCGCACTGTACGGCATGCAAAGCGTATGGCTTCCCTGTTATCGCTGCGCAGTCTATGTAGTGGCTCTCTAAGGCAGACGAAGTTCCTGATCGCAATTACGCAGGAATACGTTCTGCCGTAGGCTCGTAGAATCCCATGTTCGTACAAGTAGGGCACCAACCCTCGAATGTCGTTCGAGCTAGCGACGTCCTTTCCAGCTTCTGCCGACCTTATCTCGTCGGGGAACGACTTTAGTTGTGCCTGTCTGACCAACAGGTTCACTGCGACCTCACAGTCTGCTGCAGTAAGGCCGTATTCCTCGAGATCGCCTTTCTGTTTGCGGCACCGGCGCGCAAACCGTAAGACCCAGGCTGTGGTCCTCACCAGGCGATTGAAGCTCGAGAATTTCTGAAACGGGAGTACGAAATTGTTTGCCGCAAACTCACTGGGCATCTCTTCTTCATCCGGCACATCTGGAACGCGTTCAATTACTTGCTCAGGCTCCGGCCAGCTGGCTGCTGGCTGCCTTAAAAACGCAGGTCCTCTTAGCCACCTTGATTCCTGGCTAAGGTCGACTCCTCTCTGAGACCGCGTCGCATCATCCGCAGCATTGTCGGCTGTAGGCACCCATCTCCACTGAGAAACCTTCGACGAATCCAGAATCTCCGCCACTCGGTTGCCGACAAACTGCTTATAACGGCGGTGCGTGCTGCCGATCCACCTCAGCACCGTCTTCGAGTCCGTCCATAGAACTAGGTCCGAAGTAGTGGAGAGGACATCGAAAATGTCCCACGGCGTCCATCTCTCTAAGACAAGTCGGAAGAGCCTTCGCTAGTGGTTCGTCCCACTGGATCTTCTGCCTCCAGATCTCCCGCAGCAGCAGCTTCGCTGTAATCATGAGGCAGCACAGGAATCCCAGGGGATCAAACGTCGACATCACCAGGCTCAAATATTCCCTTTTCGTAGGGACACTCGATGATACTCCACGTTAAACCTGAAGTCATCCGTTGCTACTTGCCAACGCGTTCCGAGGATCTTCTTTTCAGCCTCACCCCATCCGACGCTCTTGACTCGTCCAGGTCCTAAAGCCGTCTCCACGGTGGGCGAGCTGGATGAAAACTGGCACTACTCGAATCCAGCATACGCGTGTATCTCCTTCACACGGGTAGATACGCTGATAGCCTCGCTCTCTGTAGCGAAACTGTCCACATAATCATCGACATAGTGGTAGTCGGTGATGGCCTTGACTGCTCTCGGATCCGAATCCCGAAACTTCAGGGCATTCACAGTCTTGACATAATGTGCAGCACTCGGCGAGCATGCTGCTCCAAAGGTCATTACGTCCATCTCGTAGACGTCTGGATCTCTGTCGTCGTCGCCATCTCTCCAGAGGAATAGTTGGGAACATCTATCCTCGGGTCGGATCAGAACTAGGTGGAACATCTCCTTAATGTCACCGCAGACTCCGACTGCTCCCTCTCTGAAGTGGAAGAGCACAGCTGGCAAAGGCTTATAGTGCTGAGGCCCTTTGTCCAGCGCCGAATTCAACGATGTTCCTCCAACTTTGGCTGCAGCATCGAACACAAGCCGCACCTTGCCGGGCTTGTTAGGGTCTTCGACACCAAAGTATGGGCAATACCAAAGTCGATCGCTCCTTACCGCGACCTCATCCGGCTGCAACATTCTCGCACATCCTTTAAGTACATAATCCTTGATGATCCGGTCATATTCTTGCGCTAACGGCTTGTTGCGCTTCAATTTCCTCTCAACGTTGACCAGCCTCTTGTACGCCATCTTGTAGCTCTGTGGCAGTACAACGTGGTCGTCCTTCCAGAGCAATCCTGTCTGGTAGCGACGCCCCACTTTCACCGTGGTGTCTTCGAGGATCCTTTGGGCCCGAACATCGTCGCTAGCTGCGACCTGTGGCGCGGGCTTCACTCCAAAGTTCTCCACGTCGAAGTAGTCCTCCACCATTTGCTCCATTGTGTCGTCCACTGACACGGCGAGTAGGCAGGACCTCGGCGATGGCATGGTCGATTGCCCACTTACAGGCCCGAACACAACCCAGCCCAGGTCGGTTGCGGCCGCGTACGGTCCCTCTCTAGAGAACCGCCTCGTTCTAAGTGGCAATCCGAGATGTCCATGATCCAGACCGATGAGCAACTTCGCCACTGCGTTGCTGTAAGGCTTCATCGGCAGACGCGCATCTCTCTGCACTCCCTGGACATCCTGTCGACTTAATGTCTGCATCGGCAGACTCAGGCTTGAAACGGCATAAACGTTTTTTAATGCGTGGCGAGTGGTCTTACCGACTCCACTTATCTGCAGGCTCACCACGTTGGTAGGCTCTCTGGCTTCCCTACCTCCGAACCATTGGATGTTAAGCTGCCGACGCTCTCCTTGTACTCCAAGATCCCTTCGCAGCTCGTCATCGATCATCGTGACCGAGGATCCTTCGTCCAGGAGCGCATATGTATCCACCCTCCGACCGGCTCCGTATAGCGTAACGGGCAGTAGGCGTCCTCCTTCAGGGTCAATGCAGCTTAGGTTCCTTTGGGTGGGCAGTCCCGCTTCACGCGGAGCACTTCTCCCCAGGTTGTTTTTGAAAACCGCTGGCTGCTGGTTTCCTTCTTGGTCCCTGTGACCATCTCGTCGCGAAGGCATCCTGGCCGGGCTGCGTCTGGGAACTGGTTGCTGGTTCCCTCCGTGGCGTCTGAAACCACCTCGTTGCTGCGGCCTTCGCTCTTCGTCCGCGCCATATAGCAGACGATGATGCATCCTCCGGCATCCGTTAATCTGGCACTCAGATTGCATATGGCAGGATCTGGTGGCGTGCCCGCTTCGTAAGCATGTGAAGCAGAGTCGGTGCCTCTTCACAATGCTTCACCTTCCAGGCGGCGAAGCTCCAACGAACTCTTGGCAATTCGTGATTCCGTGTTGTCCTCGGCAGATGGGAGAACCTCCATGGCGATCATCCTGTTCGCCTTCGTTGTGGTCGACGCTCGCATGCAGAACTCGACGCCTCGGCTCCTTTCCCTCGCCGTCCAAAACCTTGCACACCACGTTTGCGTATTCCTGTAGCCACGCGTTGAAGTGGACTACAGTGGGAAAGGGCACAATCGTTGCAGCATGCCTGGCCCATTCTACTCGTTTGCTTTTGGGAAGCTTGGCCACAAGCTCCTCCATGAGAGTTCGGTTCCCGAGGTGCTGCTCCGCCTTCGCTGACTGCAAGAAGGCTGCCAGGTTGCTCACTCGGGTCGCGAAGGGAATAATCTTCGCCAGGTTGTGCTCCGAAATCGGCTGCACCTCTCGCACGCTGTTGAGCTGGCTGCGTATGAGCTGCTCCGGTCGGCCGAACCTGAAGCGCAGCTGCTCCATCACGGCGCTGACATTCCCGGGATGAATCAGCAGCGCCTTCACTGTCTCACGAGCTTCATCCTTCAGCGCCTTCAACAACCTCTGGTTGTTCTCCAGGTCCGTGTAGTTGTACGCTCGGGTCGTCTCCACGAACACACAACTGAAGATCGGCCACTCCTCAGGCTGCCCTCCAAATGCAGGCAAGTCCGGAAGCTACCTTGGTCCATATGCTCCATGCATTCCATTCGGCGACATCGAGGCGTAGGATCAGACAAGTGGCGATGCTGTTGACACTTTGTGGACGCTCAAGCCCGGTTGCAGGAATCCATAGGCTGACTTCCCAGTACTTGTTGCACACAGTGGCGCCACAAAATTGTTGCTAGTCGTTAGCAATGGCGGTCCATTCCAAGATGAAGGCAGTGTGCATGCCGCGCTGCTTGCACCGGCACCGTTATAGGGAATCGACCCGACCCCGTTATGTGATGCCTCTCCATTAGTGAGTAGTGGCGGTCCGCTCCAAGATGGCGGCTGCCCCGACGCTCCACTATTGGCGCCAACTGCGCTTGGGTTTGCTGGGCTTGTCGCGCAATTGGTGGCCCTTGGCGGGCAATTGGTGACTCTCGCTCTCTCTAGCTCCTTCTCCAACGCTGCGATCCTCGCCATGAGATCCAACGTGAGGGACTGGTTCATCTCTGGCGCAGCTGCGCCGGCAGTACATCCAATCTGGGAAGCTACTGTAGTGCTGGCATTGGTCGGGGTGGCAATGGCCGCTGTCGTTACCCGCGGCCGGGTTCCTGATCCACTCACTATGCGCTGGCTGCTGATCCGGTGTAGGGGTGCCAGCGCCTCCGATGAGACGGGCACTCTTCCTGGGGAATGCTGGATCTTCCCCAGATCCATTTTGGCAGCGTCCAAAAATGGCGTCTCCTACGCGTCCAATATGGCGTCTCCTACGCCTTGTGGCAACTGTCTGCGGCCGCCGATGCTTGGCGCTCCTTGCGCCTCGTGACCGCTGGCTGCGGTCTCCGCAAATAACGATCCTGTCCGTCTCCTCGTCGCTGGCTGCGACCCAGTTGTACCGCCGTTCGTCGCTGGCGGCTCCTCTGTCGCTGGCTGCGACGACTCTGTCGCTGACTGCGAGTCCTTTTCCGGCAAGTAGCGCTGGCTGCACTCCTCCTGCTGGCTCCTGGCAACTCTCTAGCTGGCCGTCTAAGCCCTCCTCCAGCGCAAGTTGCCCTTGCAGTCGCCCTCGGACTGCGAATAAAAGATATCGTCGCGTGAACTGAGTTGCCTTTAAACGGCTACTCCACCATGGATCCCGAAAGAAAGGGCAGACTATTCCATGGATGTAGGCTCGTTTTATTCTGTTAGGATTAAGGGTTATTACAGTTGGAGTTAACATATTCCTAGCTCACCGCAGTGTCCTCCAAGATTTCGCGCGATAATGAAAAATGCAAAGTTTTCCCGGCTTATTGGAAACTTACGATGGCGACAATCAGTGTGCCCGCATACATTTTGGCTAATAATCCTAACATTTCGGACTAGTTCACAATACAAAGATAAATAAAAATACTAACTATCGATTACAATGTTCGATCCGGGACATATCATATCAGGAGTCCCACCGATTGTGCGGCTCGATTTTGCGGGCCTCCGGGCTTTTGCGGGCCTCCAGGCTTTTTTCTTAGGCCCGGGGCCCGCACGAACCTGCACGAAACTCGATGTTTAGCACGAGCACGTTTTTTTTGGCAAAAGCCCGCGGGCCACGAAAAAAAGCACGGCCCGCGCGCACCTCTACTTCCGATTTCATTTAAGTTTAAGCTGTGTGCAGCAGTCAGGACACCCAGAGCTTACGGGCAAGCTGAAAGAACAAATAAAACATTAATAAAAGATTTAAAGACCAGCACATAAGCACAGAAAAGACAGCACAGCAGCAAATATTACAAACGAACAGAAGAAATGGAAAATTAGGTTCGACGCAAAACGCGAACAAATAACGAATTAAACGATTTAGTTATCATTAGCTTTCTACCAATGGCTAGAGGAGAGTCACATAAATTGTATGCTGCGTATAAAGGCCCATATGTAGTAAGAACGGACCTGAAAAACGATCGCAGTATTGTGGAAGATCTGCCAGACCACACTATTAGTCAACGACGCTTATGTAACGTACCTGGATATTGAAAGATGACGACGGCAGAATGTCGGGAGAGGCCGGGTGTCGTATGTGGGCTTGCTGCATGAACTAGGGTTATATTCCGTATTGTACTTGGACATATAGATTGTAGTAATGATTAATAAATAAAAGAGAGCCGTATGTTAATACAACCTGTCTATTTTTTTTTTTATCATCATGGATAGGTGTTTTAGATGTCATAGATGTCATATTCATAGAAGGGTGTTCCTGCGTAAAATAGAACGTAATCTGGAACCTGTAAGGTTGTATTATTTTTTACTTTTATGATTGCATGTATATAAAATGTTTCCTATTCTTGTTTCCCTATATTGTCTTAGAGACTAATAACAAAAACGGGAATATATAAAAATATTTTTCAAAAGTTTTAGGCGTTTTCTGTGCGTTAGATTGGGCGTGGCAGCATGCACTGCCTTCATGTCTAAAGAATCTGTATGCTTAATCGTATTATTCTAGCTTTAATAGATCCTGAGATATCGACGTCAATTGGGACGAACAGACAGACGGGCTGACATTGCCAGATCGACTCGGCTTTTGACCCTGATTAAGAATATACGGTACCTACTACCTGTTACATACTTTTCAAAGATCCTAGTATTTTCTGTCACTCTCCGAGCAACGGGTATAATAAACGTCAATACGGGATAAATTTTCTTCATTGTCAACAGCATAAAAATCAATTACGTAAAGTGGTTTTGTGTTATTTGTTCTATTTGGTCTATGTTCCGGTTTTTTCAAGATTGCTGACTTCGTAATCATTAATGATCCTTTGAAATCATTTGTTATAGTCGGAAAAATAGAGTTTATTTTAAAATGTCGTATAATTTTTTCAATATCAGGGTATAATAACTTTATGTGCTGAGTACTTAATATTGAATTCCTTGAATTCAGCATAAGAGTTAATGTCCTTTAGATTAATTATCCTTTTTATAAGTTGTACTGTCATTGGCTATGTAAATTGCTGTAGTGTAGCCTAGAAAGTATTTTATTAAAAAGTCTTTCATCATTGGTGGAATCTTTCCAGTGTATTTTGATAGTGATGTGAATATAGTTTTCGTTACTTTCTGCTGCTCTACTCTTTAAATATTTACCATATTTTCTCAAATTTTAACGCGAGTAAAAGCGCCTGCTAAATAATAAAGTTTTCCATCCAAAAATTTTATTCTAAAGTTGTATACACTAAGTTTAATTCGCCAACGCTGTTTTTGTATATTGTCAGAGAAGCGGCCTAATTTTTTAAAAGGGACTCGATACAAATATGGAGGGAAGTATTTGGTTGCCCAAACAATTTCGAATAATTCTTTTTCTATTGTACTGTAATTCTAGGAGACGTATTTGTACAAAATTTGCAATAAGCTTGCTGAAATATCCGCGAAGGCCTAAAATGATTAAATTTGTTAAGAGGTTTTTAGAATGGGATATATTTCGATCGCTTTTCCTTTTTCTATATTGGGTCGGATACCGTCTGGACTTATGGTATGACCTAAGAAATTTTGTTTTGTCCGCTTCACGCGGAGCACTTCTCCCCAGGTTGTTTTTGAAAACCGCTGGCTGCTGGTTTCCTTCTTGGTCCCTGTGACCATCTCGTCGCGAAGGCATCCTGGCCGGGCTGCGTCTGGGAACTGGTTGCTGGTTCCCTCCGTGGCGTCTGAAACCACCTCGTTGCTGCGGCCTTCGCTCTTCGTCCGCGCCATATAGCAGACGATGATGCATCCTCCGGCATCCGTTAATCTGGCACTCAGATTGCATATGGCAGGATCTGGTGGCGTGCCCGCTTCGTAAGCATGTGAAGCAGAGTCGGTGCCTCTTCACAATGCTTCACCTTCCAGGCGGCGAAGCTCCAACGAACTCTTGGCAATTCGTGATTCCGTGTTGTCCTCGGCAGATGGGAGAACCTCCATGGCGATCATCCTGTTCGCCTTCGTTGTGGTCGACGCTCGCATGCAGAACTCGACGCCTCGGCTCCTTTCCCTCGCCGTCCAAAACCTTGCACACCACGTTTGCGTATTCCTGTAGCCACGCGTTGAAGTGGACTACAGTGGGAAAGGGCACAATCGTTGCAGCATGCCTGGCCCATTCTACTCGTTTGCTTTTGGGAAGCTTGGCCACAAGCTCCTCCATGAGAGTTCGGTTCCCGAGGTGCTGCTCCGCCTTCGCTGACTGCAAGAAGGCTGCCAGGTTGCTCACTCGGGTCGCGAAGGGAATAATCTTCGCCAGGTTGTGCTCCGAAATCGGCTGCACCTCTCGCACGCTGTTGAGCTGGCTGCGTATGAGCTGCTCCGGTCGGCCGAACCTGAAGCGCAGCTGCTCCATCACGGCGCTGACATTCCCGGGATGAATCAGCAGCGCCTTCACTGTCTCACGAGCTTCATCCTTCAGCGCCTTCAACAACCTCTGGTTGTTCTCCAGGTCCGTGTAGTTGTACGCTCGGGTCGTCTCCACGAACACACAACTGAAGATCGGCCACTCCTCAGGCTGCCCTCCAAATGCAGGCAAGTCCGGAAGCTACCTTGGTCCATATGCTCCATGCATTCCATTCGGCGACATCGAGGCGTAGGATCAGACAAGTGGCGATGCTGTTGACACTTTGTGGACGCTCAAGCCCGGTTGCAGGAATCCATAGGCTGACTTCCCAGTACTTGTTGCACACAGTGGCGCCACAAAATTGTTGCTAGTCGTTAGCAATGGCGGTCCATTCCAAGATGAAGGCAGTGTGCATGCCGCGCTGCTTGCACCGGCACCGTTATAGGGAATCGACCCGACCCCGTTATGTGATGCCTCTCCATTAGTGAGTAGTGGCGGTCCGCTCCAAGATGGCGGCTGCCCCGACGCTCCACTATTGGCGCCAACTGCGCTTGGGTTTGCTGGGCTTGTCGCGCAATTGGTGGCCCTTGGCGGGCAATTGGTGACTCTCGCTCTCTCTAGCTCCTTCTCCAACGCTGCGATCCTCGCCATGAGATCCAACGTGAGGGACTGGTTCATCTCTGGCGCAGCTGCGCCGGCAGTACATCCAATCTGGGAAGCTACTGTAGTGCTGGCATTGGTCGGGGTGGCAATGGCCGCTGTCGTTACCCGCGGCCGGGTTCCTGATCCACTCACTATGCGCTGGCTGCTGATCCGGTGTAGGGGTGCCAGCGCCTCCGATGAGACGGGCACTCTTCCTGGGGGAATGCTGGATCTTCCCCAGATCCATTTTGGCAGCGTCCAAAAATGGCGTCTCCTACGCGTCCAATATGGCGTCTCCTACGCCTTGTGGCAACTGTCTGCGGCCGCCGATGCTTGGCGCTCCTTGCGCCTCGTGACCGCTGGCTGCGGTCTCCGCAAATAACGATCCTGTCCGTCTCCTCGTCGCTGGCTGCGACCCAGTTGTACCGCCGTTCGTCGCTGGCGGCTCCTCTGTCGCTGGCTGCGACGACTCTGTCGCTGACTGCGAGTCCTTTTCCGGCAAGTAGCGCTGGCTGCACTCCTCCTGCTGGCTCCTGGCAACTCTCTAGCTGGCCGTCTAAGCCCTCCTCCAGCGCAAGTTGCCCTTGCAGTCGCCCTCGGACTGCGAATAAAAGATATCGTCGCGTGAACTGAGTTGCCTTTAAACGGCTACTCCACCATGGATCCCGAAAGAAAGGGCAGACTATTCCATGGATGTAGGCTCGTTTTATTCTGTTAGGATTAAGGGTTATTACAGTTGGAGTTAACATATTCCTAGCTCACCGCAGTGTCCTCCACGATTTCGCGCGATAATGAAAAATGCAAAGTTTTCCCGGCTTATTGGAAACTTACGATGGCGACAATCAGTGTGCCCGCATACATTTTGGCTAATAATCCTAACATTTCGGACTAGTTCACAATACAAAGATAAATAAAAATACTAACTATCGATTACAATGTTCGATCCGGGACATATCATATCAGGAGTCCCACCGATTGTGCGGCTCGATTTTGCGGGCCTCCGGGCTTTTGCGGGCCTCCAGGCTTTTTTCTTAGGCCCGGGGCCCGCACGAACCCGCACGAAACTCGATGTTTAGCACGAGCACGTTTTTTTTGGCAAAAGCCCGCGGGCCACGAAAAAAAGCACGGCCCGCGCGCACCTCTACTTCCGATTTCATTTAAGTTTAAGCTGTGTGCAGCAGTCAGGACACCCAGAGCTTACGGGCAAGCTGAAAAAACAAATAAAACATTAATAAAAGATTTAAAGACCAGCACATAAGCACAGAAAAGACAGCACAGCAGCAAATATTACAAACGAACAGAAGAAATGGAAAATTAGGTTCGACGCAAAACGCGAACAAATAACGAATTAAACGATTTAGTTATCATTAGCTTTCTACCAATGGCTAGAGGAGAGTCACATAAATTGTATGCTGCGTATAAAGGCTCATATGTAGTAAGAACGGACCTGAAAAACGATCGCAGTATTGTGGAAGATCTGCCAGACCACACTATTAGTCAACGACGCTTATGTAACGTACCTGGATATTGAAAGATGACGACGGCAGAATGTCGGGAGAGGCCGGGTGTCGTATGTGGGCTTGCTGCATGAACTAGGGTTATATTCCGTATTGTACTTGGACATATAGATTGTAGTAATGATTAATAAATAAAAGAGAGCCGTATGTTAATACAACCTGTCTATTTTTTTTTTTTATCATCATGGATAGGTGTTTTAGATGTCATAGATGTCATATTCATAGAAGGGTGTTCCTGCGTAAAATAGAACGTAATCTGGAACCTGTAAGGTTGTATTATTTTTTACTTTTATGATTGCATGTATATAAAATGTTTCCTATTCTTGTTTCCCTATATTGTCTTAGAGACTAATAACAAAAACGGGAATATATAAAAATATTTTTCAAAAGTTTTAGGCGTTTTCTGTGCGTTAGATTGGGCGTGGCAGCATGCACTGCCTTCATGTCTAAAGAATCTGTATGCTTAATCGTATTATTCTAGCTTTAATAGATCCTGAGATATCGACGTCAATTGGGACGAACAGACAGACGGGCTGACATTGCCAGATCGACTCGGCTTTTGACCCTGATTAAGAATATACGGTACCTACTACCTGTTACATACTTTTCAAAGATCCTAGTATTTTCTGTCACTCTCCGAGCAACGGGTATAATAAACGTCAATACGGGATAAATTTTCTTCATTGTCAACAGCATAAAAATCAATTACGTAAAGTGGTTTTGTGTTATTTGTTCTATTTGGTCTATGTTCCGGTTTTTTCAAGATTGCTGACTTCGTAATCATTAATGATCCTTTGAAATCATTTGTTATAGTCGGAAAAATAGAGTTTATTTTAAAATGTCGTATAATTTTTTCAATATCAGGGTATAATAACTTTATGTGCTGAGTACTTAATATTGAATTCCTTGAATTCAGCATAAGAGTTAATGTCCTTTAGATTAATTATCCTTTTTATAAGTTGTACTGTCATTGGCTATGTAAATTGCTGTAGTGTAGCCTAGAAAGTATTTTATTAAAAAGTCTTTCATCATTGGTGGAATCTTTCCAGTGTATTTTGATAGTGATGTGAATATAGTTTTCGTTACTTTCTGCTGCTCTACTCTTTAAATATTTACCATATTTTCTCAAATTTTAACGCGAGTAAAAGCGCCTGCTAAATAATAAAGTTTTCCATCCAAAAATTTTATTCTAAAGTTGTATACACTAAGTTTAATTCGCCAACGCTGTTTTTGTATATTGTCAGAGAAGCGGCCTAATTTTTTAAAAGGGACTCGATACAAATATGGAGGGAAGTATTTGGTTGCCCAAACAATTTCGAATAATTCTTTTTCTATTGTACTGTAATTCTAGGAGACGTATTTGTACAAAATTTGCAATAAGCTTGCTGAAATATCCGCGAAGGCCTAAAAGGATTAAATTTGTTAAGAGGTTTTTAGAATGGGATATATTTCGATCGCTTTTCCTTTTTCTATATTGGGTCGGATACCGTCTGGACTTATGGTATGACCTAAGAAATTTGTTTTTTTTTTTTTTTTCAAAAATTCACATTTTTCTTACGTAAGCTTAAGATGTTCATCTGTGCATTATGTCTGTGAAAAACTTTCTTTAGTGAAAGTGAGAGTTGTTGAGTAGACTATGACATCATCTAAATATACAAGGCTATGTTTGTTAGTTAGGTCCTTAAGGACCAAGTTCATGTAACGTTGAAAAGTTTCAAGCCACATGGCATGCGAGTATACTGTTTAGTCGAAAATGCAGTTTTTGGTATTGATTTTGGGTCCATTTCGATTTGGTGAAAACCTTTATTTATCAGAATACTTGATATCTATAAATTCTTTTAATAATTGTGCCAGTTTATACTTTTCTTCATTGTATAAATGGTCTAGTGGGTATCTGTGGTCTTTAAAGTTTATTTAATATTTTTTTATCATTTATATCGCTAACTAGTGGAGTCCCAGGTAATTAATATGGCAGGCCTAGCACTTTTGTCTGGGCGGCGTCAGTTGAACCAGTTGATCTTATCTGAAAGAAGAACCACGTAAAGCGTAGTGCTGGCGTAATTAAATAAAACCGAGTGATAATCAAAGTCAAGTGCAAATCGTGAACACGGCAATCGCTGTAGCTGGAGCACCGACTTAGACAGAATTCCGGGCAGTGTTGGGCACCAGCCTTCTAAATGAGGTTACCTCTGCACACAGGCATTTAAATTTATAACTGGGCACGAGCTAGGTCCTCGTTTGTAACTAGTTCCTCACGCGCGCTACCCACGCGGCCGCAACTTCGGCGCGGACTACGCTACCATTATCCACAGGCGGAGCATCAATAGTTGCCGTTACCCCTGGAAGGTTGGGAAGAATCCATTGACGAACAGAGACGACATCATCTGCCTAAGAACAATATGCGCACCTCGGCATCCTTACTGATGCTTTTTAACTTAATCTCGTGGTCAAGATGACGAGATTTTACGAACGAGTTAATGTTAAGTTACCTTCTGATAAAGTTTCACTCCGCCAAAACTTAAAGAGAGGGTCAAAGGTAAATTTCTTCTATCTTAGCACCCGAAGCAATCAGCTCTGCTATCAAGTCATCAAAAAAGTGGAAATGATTCACAAGAAAAGAGACTCCCTTTAACTTCAATACCAGCAACTGCTTCCATACAGATAGGTTGCATACCAAGCTTTTGCGCTCATAAATCGCATCCAAATTTTCTGCTTGGCATTATACTCGGCATTGGAGAAGCTAAGAAAAAAAACGCTTAAGTATTCAATAATAATACTTTTAGCTTTGCTGTTTCACTTTCTCCACTGAACTGTCTCTTCTTTTGCGTCTTTGTCAATAATGTCTAATAAATAATTTTCCTCTAACAGAGCTCTAACTCGATATTTTCAAAATGAATTTCCAAATAATATAAACAACGCTCTGTTATAATTTCAATATTTTTTGTTTTTGTTTTTTTCTTGAACAATTTTAACCAATTCAACCACAGCGTCGTAAAGAACACGCAGGCAGAAAAGCAAATCCCAGAAGAAACAATCTAATTCCCGCTCATCTTGTTATATGCATTAGCCATATCTTTCTATCATTAGCAAATCAATGAAGCTTTTCCAGTTTTCATATAGGGATTTTTACATTTTGAACGGGCTATAGGAGCTTTCCTATATTTTGTGTCAAATTCATCATTTTGTCGGTTCTCTTTAAGTTTTTCCATTTTGTGAAGAAGAAGAGTTGTAGGGTGGAGCTGCATTCGAGATACCAGCGAGTGTGGACGTACATATGTGGGCTTGCTGCGTGAACGAGGGTTATATTTTGTATTTTACTTGGACATATAGATTGTAGTAATGATTAATCAGATGTGGGATGAAAATTTATTTCTAAGTGGAAAATGTGATTAAAAGAAAGAAAAAACTATGTTTTCTCCAAACCAAAGGAAACAAAACTGCAAAGCTCAACGAATTAATACGAAACTAGGAAATGTTGAAATTGATACGGACGACTACAAAGTCTTGGAACAAAACGTAAGCACAAGTATGCAAGCCCAAATCAACGATTTAAAGGAGATGGTAGAAAACTTGGTCCAAACGGCGTGCACACAGCAGCAAGGCCGAGGGAAAGGGACTGTAGACTCGACAAGGGTCAGACTCAAGGTCAAGGTTTTGCAAGCATCAAAGAAATGATAGGAGTTTGATTCAATCAGGGGATATATTACATCGGATCAATTCAAGGGGCCCTCCCGAGCAGAGACTTCTTTGTCCAGCTAGATGTAAGCGTTGATCGCCGAGACCTTTGTGTCCCAAGCGAGTCGATCGAGGCTTTGGGAACGACATCTACTACTAAAAGCTTATTCATAACATAATGCTCTTTTTCTAATAAGTGAGGGTATGTATAGGTATACATGACTCCCCCAGCGTAAGTTTCGACAATGTGGTTGAAATTATTTGTTTAAGTAAATATATAATAGTATAGAAATGCTAGTTTTCACAATCTTCATTTTGATATTTATATCTCCGTTTCACCTGATCCTTATAGATTTTTCTTTTATGGTCTTTATTATTAATCAAGTAGTTACCGTATTTCTTTGTATTTTGGATTTGATTTTCCTACTTGATTATTCCTAACAAATATATTTGCGAAGTTTGTTTAGCAATTAAAGTTTGTTTATTTCTTACTAGCTTTTCCGATATTTTGGAGGTTGAATGAATTGTATTATTATAGCAAACAATTGCATTATAAACATTATCTTGAATAGTGTCAATATTATTTGAATCAGCATTATACAATCGCATATGTTCATTGAGGGTTAAATGTAACTTTCCACGTCCGTGTTTCCAGTTTTCTTATAAGGAATAGTAAAGTGCACATCTATATTATTTTCGAGGAGAAATTGCTTTATTACGACAATGCACATTGGGCCAGCGAGCCGATTTTTCACCGAAAATTAAAGTTTTAAGGCTAGGTTCTTGAAATTTCGTACATATGATAGTGTCGATGCATATAAAAACATATCCAAGTTTCAGACCAATCTGAAACGGCCTTCCCTAGCCGCCCATATGTTTCCTCTTATTCTTAATTGTACGCTAGTTAATAATGCTAGCACTCGTTAAATTCAGCAAATGTTTTTAATTAATTTTTTTTAACACATAACCTTAATATTAATAACTAAGATATAACAATGCATTCAAAATGACATAAATATGTATTTTACTTTTAAAAATGTTCATAAAAGTCGTGTTCTACATCAAGATCTATTGAAAACGGATTTTCAGTCAGAATCTGAATCACTATCACTATTGTTAGCATCAAAATCGGGAACATTGTTATTATTGTTCATGTTAATAAAATTTGGCAAGTTTGGTGATTTCAAAAGTTTGATTACGTCTGCTGGTAAGGGTAGTTTATTTTGCTTTTCTTTTTGTTAGATAGATGCTCGACACAAGAGGATCTGAGGAATCCATTGCTCTGTGGAAAACGTCTGACATGTTGTTCTGCCGTGTACTCTTTCGAACATGTAACCTCCTGTCACTTTTATAGTATTTGTTGCGAGCCTCTGAGCCGTTTTCGTCAAGAACACCTAATGGAAGGATTGATGCTTCTATTATTTGGTAGCCGTGCATTAACACTTTATGGACCGTTGCCGACATGGAAACCGTGGATACAAGGACATATATCGAATTATGGGTTTCTGGCAATATTTTTTAAATTGTGTTGGATCAATTGGTAGGTCACAAGAAATAGCAATTAAAATATTGCTAAAATATGCAATGAGGAATTCATAAAGACCTAAAATTTCAGCTAGTAGCTTAGGTGGGCGTCTAACTCGTCTTGATGTAGACGGCTTTGGATTTGAAGACAACAACAACCATGTTGGACGAATACCATTTGGTATGCTTTGTCTTAAATCTGGCCATATTTCTATTACAATTTGCCAAATTCTTTTGTATGTAAAGGTGAAAGCTTCTTACTTTGGTGTTGATTTCATCCTTTTACTCCGTGCTTAAGTCGAATTCTTTCAGTTCATCATAAATCCAACTCGAAACGGAAGATGCGCTACGATTGTTTTGTATGTAGATATCAAGCAGTTGATCATAGGCGAACTCAACCACAGCTGTAATATTAAGCATTATACACATCGGAGCAAAAAAGATTTTTAAAATTAGTTTATATACACTTTGCACTATAATGACACATAATTACTTTTTGGCACAAATTGGCACAAAATAAGTTATACTCCACAAAAGACGGTTTAGCAGGTTAGCTTTTTCTACTTTTGGACAACACGAATAAACGCCCACAAAAAACACAAACGAACGAAATTTTTTTAATACAATAATTCTACATACCATAAACCACAAAAATTTTGGCACGCTCGCAAGTCAACAAAATTTTTCCTGCGCTTTTTAGTTTCGCACGCATGCAATCAAACAGCTGAATTAGAAGGGCTGCCAAAATTTCAGGAATTAATCAAAACAATTAAAATCTTTTGATCCATTAGAGGTCCGTTGTGATACAGTGTATGTTTTCCCCTTTTGCCGGTAGAGGTTCGTGTGAAGTTAGCAGTTTCCCCAGCCAGAGGAGCTGGTGAATTTTTGTATCCGATGTGGATCGGTGTCGGAAAGGTCGGACGTGTCTATCAGGAATCTGCTTCCTAATTGAGCAAGTCTTTTTGCTTGCAGTGCTGGACAGTGGCATAGTAGATGCTCTACCGTTTCTTCCATTTCTTCTTCCCTACAGCTACGGCAGAAATCATTATAAGGGGCATTTAATCTCCTGGGATGGGTGCCTATCAACCAATGCCCTGTGATCAATCTTAAAAGTTTTGACGTTCTCTTTGAACTTATTTTTGGCGTGTTAGGCGACAGTGTGTGGTGTTTTCCCATTGTTTAGCTATTGAGCTTTTTCAATAGCTGTTGCGAATAATAAGTAGCCGAAGAAAGTTTGTTTATTTTCCGATACTGTTTATTTTGCGAATTGTTTACGGCAGCTAGGGCCGACAAAGAGCGATATCAAATGCACAAGTTGAGTCTTTGCCGAAAAACGAAGAAGTGACAATTGGCGGGACAGACAGCCGAAATGCAGCGCCCAAGCTTAACGTAGGTAGATAACAAAGAGAACAAGGAATGAGCGCCGCACAGATAAATGCGTGCGAGAACAGCGGTTTGCACTATGGGCATCGCAACTGCGACCACTGACTACTTCGGCTTGCAATATTAAAGAGTATGAGATTAGTCTACTGCACAGTTTTGGCGGCTGCGTGACCCAACATCCTCCCCCCGTTGGAAGCTTGGCTTCCAACAGAGTCCTCAAGGGGAAGCAGACACAGCTTGTTCACTGCCCGCCTTATTAATCCAGACGCGGTCCTCAATTCTGCAACTCGAGCGACGCCGTCTCTGCCAGGAATCAACTGCATGACTCTCGCCAAAGGCCATCTCATTGGGGGTAGATTCTCATCCTTAACAAGAACGACGTTGTCCACGGCTACGCCAGGCTTTGGGGTGCGCCACTTGGAGCGCTGCTGGACCAACGTCAAGTACTCTTCCTTCCATCGCGACCAAAATATTTGCTGAAGAAAGGAGATGCGCTGCCAAGAGTCAAGCCGATTATAGTTTAGGACCGTTATATCTGGCTCGTCAAACGACGAAGGCGGACCACCATTGAGAAAATGCGCCGGAGTGAGGACGTCCAGATCGGCAGGGTTCTCTGAAATGGGAACTAAAGGTCTGGAGTTAATAACTGCCGAGATGTGGCACACCAGCGTCCTCAGCTCGTCGAAGGTCAGAACCGCCGTACCCACAGCGCGGTAGAAATGATGTTTGGCCGTTTTCACCGCTGCTTCCCAAAGTCCACCGAAATGGGGCGACCGTGAAGGGATGAACCGCCAGTCAATCGTCTCCGAAAGGCAAAAATTCTGAACGGAGCCTTGATGCTCGCTGCTGAGAAATAACCTTCGAAGTTCTAGAAGTTCATTTTTGGCGCCGACAAAGTTGGTGGCGTTGTCTGACCAAATTTGCTTAGGTTTCCGACGGGTGCATATGAACCTCTTGAGTCTGCACAGAAACGCAACTGTCGAGAGATCCTTGATCAGCTCCAGGTGCACTGACGTGGTTGCAAAGCATATAAAGACGCAGACGTAGCATTTAACCGCGGGCTTGTTGCGAGTATCCGACTTGTGAAAGAAGGGTCCACAGAAGTCTATACCAGCAACCTCAAAAGCGTGAGATCCTTCTGAGCGCTCCTTGGGAAGGTGCGCCATTATGTGCTCTATCAGCCGCGGATTAATCCGAAAACATCTGATGCATTTGTTCACGGCCTTGGTAACCGTCTTCCTCCCCCCAATAGGCCAATATTGGGATCGAATTGCACCCAGAAGAGCTCGAGGTCCGGCATGAAGATTGCTTTCATGGTAATGCAAAATAATTGCCAGAGTTTCCGGATGGGACCTTGGGACCAGGAACGGCGAAAGCGAGGATATGGGACTAGACGAGGAAACTATTCCCAGCGTTTTTAGGGACTGCATGTCCTCCCATAACTGCGCGCGCTGCACCAACCGCAGCATCATCTGAGTACCCTCTTGAATGTGTGCGACGGTGAGCCCAGGATGACGGATTCCAGGGTGCTTTTTAAGCTTCCTTTCCAGCGACAAGAATCTCCGCAAAACCTGAGTATAGGAATCTCCTAAAGAGTCCAAATGGAGTTTTAGCGGCAACCGTACCGAGTAATCGCCAGCTGGCAATCGGGTGTAATTTTTAACAAAGTGGGCCTCGCAATCTAGCTCCTCCTTAGTGGCTTGAACTATTGGGCCGGGACAATTTTCTACCTCCCAAAAGCGCTGCAGAAGTGAATCAAGTTCAACATCAATGCCGTTTTCCTTGCTGGC